>NW_015548309.1:1833006-1874958 GCF_001515605.1 Sinocyclocheilus anshuiensis | reverse complement strand
GTATATATATTTATATGTGTATATATATATATATATATATATATATATATATATATATATTTATATTTATTAAATGGAAGAAAGGAAAGATTTTTGGTCTGCTAATTTTGTTTGGTTAATTTTAAAGTTAGTTTTAACAATAAAAAAATAAGTGAGTAATTTTCATAATTTTCAAATGTCTTGAAAATTAATTAATGATAATATAATATAATATAATATAGTATATAATATGCTGTATGGTTTATAATAACTTTAAAGTTTTTTAAAATTATTTTCAGTTATTTTCAAATGTCTTGAAACATAAAAAATAGTAAATATGATATATGTTATGTAGAATTGTATACATTTATGTTTTTTTTTTTATATTTAAATGTATATAAATTACTGATGTTTTTGTAATAGTGTTTGTTTCAGCGATAGCAACAAAACTTCTGATGCCAACATTTCAGAATATACATCTTAAAACAATTATGTTCATATCAAAGACCATATATTTTCTCTAAATCTTGTTCAGCCCAAGAACTTTTACTCTAAACAGTCGAGGTAAGGCCTGCTGATAAAATGTGTTTGCACACAGAGCAGCTCTATCAACGGCAGGTTGTTTCAAAGCAGCTAAAAGAAACAAAAACGGCAACTATTTATCAAATCTGCCAGCGTTTAATTGAATGTGAAACGGTGGACAGGAGCAGTCAGTCTTTTCATTGAGCTGTCGGGACATGATGAATGGAGCGAAACGTGGAAATGCCCATCTCTCCCGTGCCATTCATCAGCTCCGGCGTCACGCACACACCAGCCGCGCACGCAGATAAGGAAAGTTTATGAAGAGAATTAGTTCTGAATATGCTTCTAATGAGGCCATTATTTATTTTCAGCTGAACAGCGAAAAAAATAGATTGTTTTTAACTGACCCCCCCCGTTCCTAATGTTGTTGCATATGGAGTGCTGTAAGTGCATGTGCTGAAAATAAAATGAAAAATGGCTTCACTTAGTCTACTGTGAGCTTAAGTGTGAGTAAATGTTTTTATTGTGCTTTAATAGATATGTCTTCATCTGGATCAGTTCGATGTCTTAAAACTGTCTCTCTCTCTCTCTGCGCAGATTGAGAACCTGCAGGAGCAGCTGAAGGATAAGGAGAAGCAGATGACCAGCCTGAAGGAGCGCGTCAAATCCCTGCAGGCAGACACTTCAAACACGGACACGGCCCTCACCACGCTGGAGGAGGCCCTGGCTGAGAAGGTGGACACCCACAAACACTCACATTTATGGCCACTGAAAACTAGTTGTCTGTTATAGGGTTGTCACAATGCCAACATTTTCATTGGTATGACTCTCACCCATGGAGTGTTCAGAGCACCTGCAAGTCAGTTATACACCAGCAAATAGGATTGACGTTGCAGATATTATTGCTATTAATTATTACCTTTGTATTCATCCTTAATTTTAGTATTTTCTGGAAGTACTGATACTGTATTTTTTTTGTCATCCATACTGTAGCATTAAGGCAGGTGGAGGGGCTGACATTTGAATCTAGAGCAGTGAATAATAATTAATAACCATACCTAATATGAATGTACAACCTAATACTATTAGTAAATATGATATAAATATAACTAATTTGTTTATTATTATTATTATTATTACTACTACTATTATTATTAATACTACTACTACTAGCAGTAATAGTCATAGCATTTTCTAACTATTATTAAATTATTAAATATTATGATAATATTTCATTTAATTGTTTGTTGTCATAATGATTATTATTATTAATAGCTGTTGTAATAATACCAATTAATTATGTAAATTAGTTATTCTTATTTATATTTAACATTTTATTAATAATACACTTGTTGTTGTTTGTGTTACTATATTATTATTATTATTATTATTATTAACAACCATTAATATTCATATTTAATATTAATGCATGATCTAATACTAATAGTAAATATTATATAAATGTTGTTTATTATTGGTAGTAAAAGTAGTAGCATTTTCTAACTACAATTAAAATTCTTTTATATGTAATATGAATGTGTAATTTAACACTTTTAGTAAATATTATATTAATATTGCATTTAGTTTTTTGTTGTTGTTTGTGATCATTATTAGTAGTTGTTGTAGTAGTAGTAATTATGTAAATTATTTATTTATTATTATTTATACATTTGATTAATATTACAAAGATGTTTATTATTATTATTACTAATATTATTATCATCATCAGTACTAATAGTGCTATTATTAATAACTAAACTGGATGTGGTAGCTTGTGTTGTCTCCTTCAGAGACATGATTTCACAGGTGACGTGAACTGCAGTTGCAGAACAGCAGAAGCTGTGAGTGTGTGTGACAGCGGTGAAGATCGCTCTGTCACACACTCTTATGTAAGGACTCAGTCATTCTCACACCACGATTGACCTCCCAGCAAGCGTACGGATCCACAGGTCAATCCCCGTCACTTCTCATCAACTCTCATCTCATGTGCTATTATCTTCGCCAACACGTACACGTAGTTCACTGAACATTTCAGGTCACGGGCTTCCAGAATGATGCAGTTCTCCGAATCAACATATCCTCCCCCTCCACCACCACCTGCCCGCTGAACTCCAGCTCATGAATACGAATGAATTAACCCCGGCGGTTATTTGCATTGTCTTACACACCCGCAGTTTGGCAGCGATCTGCTGTTCTGCGTTTCCCCACTTCATCTCGCTCACATACCCTCACGCGCCGAGGTTTGGGCCTCCTGTTCCTCCCATCCGAGGGCCAGAAATTAACTTTGTCAGCCATCTGCATATTGAAAAAGAGAGTTCTGGCTCTTTTAGTGGACACACATATTCGAACACAGGCGGACACGTATGCACTTTTGCAGCAGACAGACATTTGCGGAGCATATCTGTCCTTCCCTACTTAAACACATGCAGTTTTCCATTTCACACGCCTAAGATGCCGTTCGATGCATATTGTGAACCCGGTGTGAGAGTTAGCTGGCACGGCAATGAGCGGTCATGCTTAATGTCACAGCTCAGCGAGGATCGGCCAGGAACGTCAGCTCGGGAGAGTGAAATACAGCCCTTGCGGTGAAAAATGCAGTGCGGGCCTGAAAAAGAGCAGTGTTATTATTGTCCGGTTCGGCCACTCAGTGTGTGACTTTTGGCCGGCACGGGTGTGAAAGTGCTGGAGGCTGATGCTCTCCATGATTCCAGCCGTCCTCTTTCACAGGCCATCGACTGCGCCAAAACACTCTTTCCTCAGACCTCTTATTGTCTCGCGTTGTTGCTCTGTGTGTCTCTTTTTCCTCTCTGAATTATTAAAGGTGTTTTTTTTGCCACCTTATTAAAGTGTGAGTACAATGCAGCATAGTAGCCATTCACATCAGATCCAGTCCAACTCATTTCTACTAAAGTTACTTCCATTTTCTGAAAGCAGACGCGGCCAAATCTTCCAACACCTGGCCAAAGTTGACACATGTGTGAGATTAATGTATCGTACGGCGAATGTATTCATTCAGCTATGTTCCACTAGCCGTGTAGAGTTCCGCTTAAGATGGGAATTAAGGAATTGGTGTGCCTGCGCTTTCTAAACTTTGACAGGTATTGGCCTGCTCTTGTTTTTGGGTAAATTTTACAACCCTTACATAAATCAGAATGCGAATAACCACAAATTTAATTTCATCTTTGCTTGTGCTACTTTTTATTTAATTTTTAATCTTTATATTTATTTATTTATTAGTAATAAATATTATATTTTATTCTATTTAATAATAATAATGTAATAATGATAATAATAGCTTATTGAGTTATTTATTTATTTAAAATAATACTTTTAATTTTATGTTATACTTATTAAGAACAACAATTACAATAAATAATAATAGTCATAATAATCATATTTACTTTTTATATCAATAATATTATTATTAACTTTGCTGTGAATAGGTAGTTTGTGTTAGGTTTTGGTAAATTTGAAAGGTTTGTCATTATTTACTCACCCTTATGTCGCACCAAACCTGTATGGTGGGGTTTTTCCCATGGAACACAAAAGGTGAAAGGAGCAGGGTGAAATTTACTGTAACTATTCATTGATGATCTTGCATACTATTGTATATTGTACTGTATAGAAAACTAATTTTGTGTTCCACAAAAGAAAGTCAAATGGGTTTGTAACAACATGAGGGTGAGTGAATTATTCTTTTTCTCTTTGCTTCTAAATCACATGCTTAACATGTTTTTTTTTTTGTTTGTGATATTTGTAGGAGCGTATTATCGAGCGTCTTAAGGAACAGAGGGATAGAGACGAGAGAGAGAAGAGCGAAGAACTGGACAGCAGCAAGAAAGAGCTCAAAGAGCTGAAAGAGAAAGTCAGCTTACTGCAGGGAGAGCTGTCCGATCGTGAGGTGAGCACTTGTTTTTGCATGAACAAACTAATGCTTTATTAATGCCAGTATTGTATGAAATTGATGATTTTTCTCATGCTGTTTTTGGAATGATTTTCACCCTGTAGTGACATTGGTGAAAAAATGACAGAATTACATTGTAGGAGTGAATCAAACCATATCTGGAGACCTAAATCATTTATTGTCGATAATAGTTCACCCAAAACAAAAATTTGCTGAAAACTTACTCTAAGGTCATCCAAGATGTAGATGAGTTTGTTTCTTTATCAGAACAGATTTGGAGAAATGTAGCATTACATCATTTGCTCAATAATGGATCCTCTGCAGTGAATGGGTGCCGTCAGAATGAGAGTCCAAACAGCTGATAAAAACATCACAATAATCCACACGACTGTGAAGTGAAAGGCATTCAGACTGTTACTTCTGGCTAAAATACTCTATCCATAGTATGGCTTTTTCCAGTGAAATAGTTGTCTCATCTGAATCAGGAGAGAAGTATGCACAGATCAAGAACTGTTTACAAACAAAAACAGTCCAATACAGTAGTTTTTATCAGCTGTTTGGACTCTCATTCTGACTGCGCCTATTCACTGCAGAGGATCCATTGGTGAGCAAGTGATGTAATGATAAATTTCTCCAAATCTGTTCGAATGAAGAAATAAAATCATCTGTATCTTGGATGTTCTGAGGGTGAGTACATTTTAAGCAAGTTTTCATTTTTGGGTCAACTATTCCTTTAAACTGCAATGTCATCTTGCAAACATATGCTCAGTTTTGTGTAATCTGTTTGCATATTTGTGAACAGACATTTAGGTTTGCGGTGTAAATATTGCAGTCATGAATTGTGGCCTGTACGCTCAACTAAAATCCACAACTAATCCCAACGATCCTAAACTAAATCTCTGCTAACAGGAGAACTGTAATTAAACGTAAAACTATTATTTTATGAATCAGTTGGATTTGTCTGTGAAATTTTTGCGCATATTTGCAAAAGATTAGCCTGGATTGTTTCTGTATGATTATATCTTGCATTTGTGAAAGCAAGTCTTGTTACAGGTTTTTGTACTGTGCAAACAAACATTCAACTGACCAACAAATAGCTCAGAGGTGGGCGTCCAGTCGACGTCTTGTGCAATTTTGCATTCATAATGTTAGTTCAGATGGCGGTTTCGCATTTATAATGCAGTGATCCTCTATAATGTGTCAGGTGTGGATTAAAGAGGTTGAAGCGGATCCCAGGCAGCATTAGAAGCGTCTTCTTTAGATTGCACTATTGGACGAGGTGCTCAGGCTTGATAGAGACAGACTGATTTCGTAGCCATCCACACAACCCCAGAGGAGCTGTAGTGATGAGAACAGACATGCTGGACCCGCAACACTGTCAGTCCTGCATGTGCGTGTGTGTGTGTGTGTGTGTGTGTGTGTGTGTGTGCGTGTGTGTAGGACATGAAGATAAATGGCAGATTCTAAATATGAGGGAGCGGCCCCTCCCAGAGAGCAACTTCTCATTTATCTTTCTGTCTTCAACTTCTGTCTCCTTTTTTGCCTTTTGTCTTCTATCCTTTTTCTCTATCTTCTCGCACTTTCTTGTATTTTGTCTAGCATCTCTCCAATAATAGCTCTTATGTCAGTATAAAAGGAATAGTTGATCTATAAGTAAAAGTTTGGTCATCGTTTAGTCACATCATGCCGATCCAAACCTGCCAGATTCACGAAAGGAGACATTTTAAACAATTGTATTGGTTGCTGAAGCTTTCTGAAGATTTCAAGCTTTATAAAGGACAAAAATGCACCATAAGTGGTTCATGATGTACAGGATAGTTTAAATGTTTTGCATTGCAACATTATTTTAAAGCACATTTCCTCAAATTCTTCTTACATTCCTTTTAACTTTTACTTTTTTTTTTTGTATTTTCATTAAATTATTATTATTTTTTTTTATCTATTTTATTTTTTATTTAAAGCACATTTTCTCAAAATTCTTATTGTAATGTGTCCTGCATTTTATTTTTATTTCATTTCTTGATAAATAATCTTGGTATCATTCAGACCAGTTTTGTGAACTGGATCATTTCAGTTCAAACTGGTGTGAATGATTTGAACATTCAATTCACTGACTCAATGATCCACTTCTAATGGATAAATTCTCCATCTACATTCCATGGAATAACAACAGTCATAAGGCTCTGTAGTAAATGATGACCGAATGTTCATTTTTGGTTGAACTATCCCTTTAATGACTGCATTTGCACTGTACATGTACCCCGTCTTTCCCACAGCACTGTGGCTGTTTTATTATTCAGGTTATTCTTGTTTGCTGTGATCTCTGCATTCCTCTCCGCTGTCTGCCTCTAGAACATGGGCGATGCACATCCCCACCACTAAACCACTTCCTGTCTCACCCCCATACAGTAGTTTCTTCCTCTCATCTGTAGCTTTCTCTTTCCCTTTCCATTTCCGTTTGCTTCCAAACGTCCGTAGAAATTCCATAGCGTGTGGGTGAATCTCATGAAATCATGTTTGACACCAAAATCAAAAAGAAAAATAAGAAATTATGTAATTATATTTAAATTATAAATAAAATGTTGCCAAATTTTAGGATTAAAATAATGACACAATGCAAAACACCTTAATGACAATTAGCCACACTACCCTCCACAAATTAGTATTTTTAATTGTTATTTTTTTACTGTATTACTTATTACAGTAAGTTTTTTAAGATTAATTTTTTGGTGTTTTTGTCTTTATTTATAGAGTACAATGGTATGTCAGAGCTATACTTGTTTATTTATATTTATTTATTTATTTATTTTAAGAAATACTTAATATATAGTAAATATAAATACTTTTATTCAGAAAGGACATCAAGAAATAAAAGAATAAAAATATTTTTATTTTGTTACAAATATGTTTATATATTTTATGTATCAGCTATCAAAGGAATAAACAGTTATATATTAATAATAAATCATTAACATTTGTACTGTAATTTTGATTAAATAAATGCAGCCTTTGTGAGCATAAGACTTCTTTCAAAAACATAAACATTATAAAACCATTTACATTTTGAACAGTAGTTTATATATGTGTGTGTGTGTGTGTGTGTATGTGTGTGTGTATATATATATATATATATATATATAATATTTATAATATTCGTATATATGTGTACCTGAATATTAATTTTAATTCAATTCTTGATTTTTTTTTTTTATATGCATGAACTTCCTATAAAAAACATGAACTTCCTATAAACTCTGGGCGTGAAAGTAGGATTAATTTTATTGTAGTAAAATATAATTTTATATTTATTTCTTTTGATTTTGGGGTTAAATGTGCCCCAGACATCTTAACAGATTTTATGAGATCCACCCATGTCCATTTGCTGCATGTAAAAAAGCAGAGCGTCAGTGTCCTGGATATTTGCGTTGGATCACGGCTGCTGTCCTGAGCTGCATGCAGCAGCCTCCCATCACTCAGCGTCCTGTTATATCCCTCTCCTTGGTTTTCCTGCATTGTGTTGTTCCTGAGCAGTGACCTCTTCACTCCAAGCACTTTCGGTCTCCCCTCCCGTGTGCTAATCATAAAGTGTGGAGTCCAGCACATCCCATCATTCCCCTCTCCTGTTTTCTTTACCAACGCGAGAGAACATGGGCCGGCAGTATGAACATTAAGTGTATATTTTGGTCCGTGGACTCCAGTCGAGTGTGAAATTGTGGGGCTCTCCGATTGAAAGCGGAAACGGCAGGAAAGGCCTCATAGATGGAGGGCTGCAGTTTTAACAGCGTGCCTGAGACTCTGCTTAAAAAAACAGAGAGCTGATGTACTGCATATGTGCAGAGGCCTGTACATAATAGCACACGATATTTGTAATATTACTATTGAGATGTAACCGCTACTGTAACTCTAAATCGTTCTCCTGTTTCATATTTTATCACTTTATTCCTCATAAAAGCCTTTGTGACGTTAAAGGAACAGTTCACCCAGGACTGGAGCTTTCCTTCGTCAAAAAGGATTCATTTCAAAAGCACCGTAATAGTACCATAAAGCGGTCCATGTAACTTATAGCACTATATTCAAAGCCTCCAAATGCATATGATTGCTTGGGGTGAGAAATAGACCAAAATGCAAGCTACTGTTTTACCTTCTAGTAAGGGGTGTCAGTGAGCTGTACTCAAACTGGATCATCTAATTTATGAATGAATCATTTAAAACTTGATCAAAAGATTCATTGAAAATATTTGACTCATAAGAATGATTTACTTACTTAATGATTTATTTACTTGCTCTAATAAACTCTTTATGAACTCATAATGGGGAATGTCAATATTTTCAGTGAATAACAATGAAAATTTTGGTCTGTTTGTCATATAAAACCAATGTATGATTTCAGAAGATTTAGAAAATAGTGTAGGAGACATATGAGGCACACTTATGGTGCTTTTGCATTCTTTTATAAACTGGAAAACTCTATAATCTCAATTCATTATACAGTTACACCAAAGAAAGACAATCATGCTGCTTTGGAACGACATGAGGGTGAATAAATTAGTTTTTAAATTTGAGTGAACTGTCTCTTTAAATGTTTTTGTTTCCAAACCAAGGCCAGTTTTTTGATCCAATCTGATCTGAGTGAATTAAATCCTTTTGATTGCGTGTTTGTATACAAATGTGCATTTCGAAAAGAAAAAAAAAACTGTCACATGGCAATTTTTCTTGGCTCTTCGTGCTTCCTGATGTTGAAATTGGCTCGAAACTGTCTGGCTGTGGTTCCAGTCTGCATATTTACATGTGTTTGTGCTCAGGCTGTTTCAATGCAATCAGGGACTGTGGCATGACATTAACAAAGTCTCCTCCTGCTTCTCATTAGCCCCCCACCCAAACCTGATCGTCTGCATTCAGAAGTACATTGTTCAATAAGTGCTCTCTGATTTAACCTTCCTTTCCCTCGCCCTCAGGCCTCTCTATTGGACCTGAAGGAGCACGCCTCGTCCCTGGCCTCCTCTGGACTGAAGAAGGACTCCAAGCTGAAGAGTCTCGAAATCGCTCTTGAGCAGAAGAAAGAGGAATGCACCAAATTTGATAGTCAACTCAAGAAGGTGAGCCAAACACTTGGAGGGAATTGAAGCATCACAGCTAGCAAATACACCGGGTCATCAGCTAAGCAGCCGAGAACGCATAACAAGCCATTACGGAGACTGGCACGCCTTTAGCACTAAGCTGACAACACTTAATACATTGACAGTGAACTGAATGTTCACTCAAGTGTACTTTACCTGTGGAGTTTTTCTCTGTCGAGTGCTGGGGGGGGCGGGGGGGAAGATATTAGCTCTGCTCCAGACCCGAGCGAGACTACGGTCAACATAGGCCACTACCTTCAACGACAGCATCCTAAATGAATCAGAATCTAATACTTGACTCATTTATTATGTTATGTTAATTATGTTAACAGGCACTCAAATGCAAGTGAGAAAAGATACTCAACAATCGCTTAAAGTTCATTCCAATAGAGTCTGATCAAATATTATAGATATACAAAGACAGTGCACTCAAATACTTATGAATGGGAGAAAGTGCATTGCACAATATAGCAGAATAAATCCTGCCTTTTTAATAGAAGATATGTGCTTTTTAACATCATCTGAGCATAAGAAACAGCATTTATGGGATCGTTCATGTCACATTTTGTTGCTAAATTGAAATATGTTATTTAATTGCGAGTGTGGAAAGCAGATTTTGAAATGTCAGGATTTCCTTAATCAAATACATAGGTCTTGGTCTTGGATGCCTGAAATAGATGGCCATCAGGTGAACAGACTTTCCCTGAAAGGGACTTTGGTTTGATATTAGCATTTTGCTATTCTAGTAAGCACAGCACTTACACATATTGTGTGAATTAGTCTAGTTTCATGTAGAAATAACTGTTTTTCTATCAGTGTTTTAAAGTACTGAATGAAATAAGATTACTTATAGTACATTTACATATTGAGGGTTTTAATTTAGCTTAGGGAATTAGCAATTCAAGAAAACTTTTTAGAGCATCTATGAAACCTAAAAATGACAGCTCTCTTGGTTTTGGAACGGAGCTATTTAATGAATTTCATATCTTATGGCTCCTGCACACTACAGAAATCTCTGATGGAACAGGTTGGAACATTAGATTAAGATTTAGAACATAAGATTTGATTTAAGGTTGTGAAAACTTTTCTGAACTTTTGGTCACATCGCGCAATGTAAACTCTAGCATGCAGGTGCTCTTATGCCTCACTTCTGTGACTCGTGTCATGGAAAATGCTATACATGTTCCCAATTAGGGCTGCACGATATTCGAAAAAACTAACATTGCAATATTTATATATATATAATGGATATGTATAGTTGTGATAAAAGCTGAAAAAATCACTTTTTACTCTTCACAAGAATCAACTCAAACTTTTATTTAATGTCATTATTATGGAATCAAAATATAAAATCGTATTGTACTGTTAAAATATTTAATAAAATTAAATAAAAAATAATTAGATTTTATAGTACACTGTAAAAATACAATGTTAACGTCTTAATTTCTAAATGTTTAAATATTTTTTTTGGCACATTGTCAACAAATAAGTGTTCACACTGCTTGTTTTAGAGTGAAGCGTGGCACTGTGTTCATTTACACGTTTTCCGCTCATGATACAGTGTTTTTCAGAGTGGCTTGATTCACAGTAAATGAACTGAGCTTCTTTAAGATGCTGAAAAACATAATGAGCTGCTTGCATGTACTGTAAATGAACAGTGTAGCGCTTCAGCCATAAACAATATCAGTTTCATTTTGATATATCGTGCATCCCTATTCCCAATCATCTCAAGTCTCTTCTTTTTGTAGCTCATGCTACTTCAAACCGCCATAAGTGATGTTCTGACACCGCTTGATACTCCCAACCATGTCTGTGACTTCTCTTCACCATCTGTTTTCACACTCCTCTAATTCTGTCTTTCTCGTCTTCTTTCCTCATCCTGCCTCTTTGTTGTCTTCGTTGTCTCCTGATATTTAACCAGATCAAATATTTCTCATATTTCGTCATTACTTTATCACCCGATTCTGTTTTCTTCCCCAACTCCTCTGTGTTTTTCTTTCTTTCTTTCTGAAAGCGCTCTGAGCTCATGTCAGGCCATCCCTTCAATCTTGTAAGTGCATCTCGGTGTGAAAAGCCTCCCTTAGCAGTGCCAGCCTATGTGTGTGTGTTACTAATAAATGTGTGAGAGGAGCTTTGCTTGCATGAGCTCGAGGCTTATCTCAAGTTTAGTTTTGTGTGTATGTGAGATAGAGAGGATATGCTGGCGGAGTCTCTTGAGTGTTCTGAGATTTGCTTGCATGAGATCTTTCCTTATCTAAAGCTTGAGAGTGATGATCTTGTGTGGTTTGACGTTGCTCCTCAGCGGAGCTTGGATTTAGTGGCGTGTTTGTAAGCTGATATGTGTCGCATTGAGCTGTGTCAGTATGGTGTGCACGTGCCTTTACAGATGCTACACTTTTAAAGTGCCCAATCTTAGTTTTTAGTTAGGATAGTTTTATTAAACTTCCCTTCAAAAATCAAATTGTCATTATTTGCTCACTATCTTGTCATTCCAGATCAGTATGATGATTTGTATTTATTTATTTATTTTATTTATCCATTTATTTTTTGGGTTATGGAACATGGACAGTCAACCATTTTTGACCATTTGTTGATGATGATGATATTATTATTATTATTATTATTACCACTTTTAATAATAAACTAAAATTAAAAACAGAAAACTATTTTTATTACTTAAAAGTGGTACAAATGAAGTTTTTTAAATGATGATTTCATTTATTAAGGGAAAAAAGCTGTCCAAACCTGCCTGGCCCTATGTGAAAAATTAATTGCCCCCTAAATCTACTAACTGGTTGTGCCACGCTTTGCAGCAACAACTGCAACCAAGCGTTTGCGATAACTGGCAATGAGTCTTTCACATTGCTGTGGAGGAATTTTGGCTAGCTCTTCTTTGCAGAATTGTTTTAATTCAGCCACATTGGAGGGTTTTCAAGCATGAATGGACTGTAGCCACATTGGAGGGTTTTTGAGCATGAATGGACTGTTTAAGGTCATGCCACAGCATCTCAATCGGATTTAAGTCTGGACTTTGACTTGGCCGCTCCAAAACCTTGATTTTGTTTTTCTTGAGCCATTCAGAGGTGGACTTGCTGGCATGTTTGGGATCATTGTCCTGCTGCATAACCCAAGTGCGCTTTGAGATCGAGGTCACAAACTGATGGCCGGACATTCTCCTTCAGGATTTTCTGATAGAGTGCATGGTTCCATCAATTATGGCAAGTCGTCGTGGTCCTGAAGCTGCAAAGCAGCCCCAGAGCATCATACTACCACCACCATGTTTGACTGTTGCTATGATGTTCTTTTTATGAAATGCTGTGTTGGTTTTACGCCAGATGTAACGGGACACACACCTTCCAAAAAGTTAAACTTTTGTCTCAAACACTGACCTTAATTGAGGCAAGTGAGGCCTGCAGTTCTTTAGATGTTGTTCTTGGTTCTTTATGACCTCCTGGATGAGTCGTCGATGTGCTCTTGGAGTAATTTCGGTACGCCGGCCACTCATGGGAAGGTTCACCACTGTTCCAAGTTTTCTCCATTTGTGGATAATGGCTCTAAACCGTGGTTCACTGGAGTCCCAAAGCCTTAGAAATGGCTTTATAACTCTTTCCAGACTGATATGTGTCAACTATTTTGTTTCTCATCTGTTCGTGAATTTCTTTGGATCGCGGCATGATGTGTTGCTCTTTAAGCATGCTTCACTTTGTCAGACAGGTTCTGTTGAAGTGATTTCTTGATTCAACAGGTCTGGCAGTAATCAGGTCTGGGCGTGGCTATTGAAATTTAACTCAGCTTTCTGAAATAATGTGGTTAATCACAGTTCTTTCATGATTTAACAGGAGGGGGCAATTCATTTTTCACGTAGGGCCAGGCAGGTTTGGACAGCTTTTTTCCCTTAATAAATTAAATCATCATTTAAAAACTGCATTTTGTATTTACTTTCATTATCTTTGTGTAATATTAAAATTTGTTCGATGATCTGAATCTTTTAAGTGTGACAAATATGCAAAAAATTAAAAAAACAGGAAGGGGGCAAAAACCTTTTCACGGCACTGTATATATATATATATTTCCTAAAGCCCAAAGATGAATCTGTAATGGCATTTGGTGTCATTTACATCTTGGTGTTAAAAGTAGAAGATTATCAGCTTTTCAATTAATTAAAACTTAAATTCAGTCTGCCCTTATTTCACAAGTCTTGAAATACAGTGCATGTGTCATATAGACCACTTTAATGGTGCTTTTATAATGTTTTTTTATAGTGTTTTTGTGCATTTTGAAGCTTGACAGTCTGTCTTTTTGTTTGTGGGAAAGAGCAGCGTAAACACTCTTCAGAATTTCTCATTTTGAGTTTCACAGAGCAAAGAAAGTCGAAGAAGTTTGGGACAACATGACTGAGTAAATGATGACAGCTTGAATTAAATGATTCCTTTAAATATTCATACATTTATGTGGTCATAGTCTGTGTGCTTCTGTGTATGTAGGCGATTGTGCTTGTTAGTTTTTTCAGACTGCAATGAAATCTGTGCAAGTACGTTTTGTTCTGCATGGTGATTCTGAGCTCTCGTATGAACCGGTCACCTTCGTACGCACATTCAGAGCTCTTCGCGTGGCTCGATGAGAAGATCTGGGTCCCATCGTCCGTTCCAAGAGTAATGAAATCTCTGGCAGCGTGTGTGGATCTGTGTTCGCACAGGGTCTCATATAAAAGCAGTGCAAGTGAAAACCCGCTGACAGCTCGGTGGGCGTCTGCTGTGATTGGATGAGACAGAAAGGGGGCGGAGGACTCAATTGTCCCCGCGTGACCGGCAGGAGTGTATGAAGATGGAGGTGTCAGCGCGGCTCACGAAATGAGAACAGACATGCCACCAGAACATCCAACGGTCTACATTACTCAAACCAGCCAAGAGTCCAGTGCACTTCAACTCAAATACTTCATATGGAGGCACATCAAAACTCTCTTTTATATCCCCTGCTGCGCACACATGCACTTTTATATCATTCAACACCAAGACGTTTTCTCGCAAGAACATTTATAGGTCAAGAAAGTCAGCATAAATGCATATAAACACTGCAAATGTGTGCTGTTTTCACACAGTGAAACTTTCTTTTATTTTGCCCAGCCAAACAGTCACAGGCACAAACACATTATTAAACAACATTATTAAACCGCATTTCCCACAATCCCCTGTTTGGTGCTGAGACACTGGTTGTTCCTTTGAAAGATGGTGCCGTATTTATTGACCACTCTGGCTTTCCAATACCAACAAGCTTCATGGAGCTTACAAGCAGACACCCGTTAATAACTGTACAAATGCTAGTTTCCTACACAGTCTCTGTCACTTTTTTTTTTTTGGTCTTTTTTTCTGTTTTTCAAAGTACACACCTGTGTCCGTATTGTGAACGGGTTTGTCAGTGGTCCTGAACACATGCTTTTCTTATGTGATCAGATGACTAATCATGTGGCAGGTTCCAAGAATACGGTGCACTTTGCTTTAAACACATCAATATATATATTGATATATATATATCAATATATATATCTCTGCTTTAATTGTTAGATATAGGATGGATGCACCTACCAATAAAAATTGTCACTATTTTGACATTTAATGTACTAAAAGTAAATAATCTATTGTCACATTTTTACACACTTTTTTTGATGTTGTGTGCATTTGTCAAACTTTACCATTCCAAGTTATTTTAAGGTGAAAATTATATATATTTTTTCTTTAATTTGTGGAAAATCTAGGTCTGTCAAACCAGCATTACCAGTTATTTTATTTTATTTTATTTTCATATTTAATCAATAGAAAATAACAGTTACAGGATTTAATTTTTTTTCCTTCTTGTTATTAAACATTTTTAATAACAAAATTTTAGTAACCGGGTTGGAAACAATTGTAAACCTCCATTTACTGAAAATTAATAGAAAATAAACAGCTCAAATTATATTTAATTTTTAGTTGTATATTTTTGTTACCATTTTCTGACAGTTAAGCACCTCCTTTCACCGACTAATGGTTGAAAAAGAAAATAAATAATTACATCATTTACATCATTTTAACGTTGTAGACCCTATTCATGGAAAGTGCTTTGTACAGACAGATTTGTTTTTGCTCCGCCCTCTTTCTGACACATTCTTGATGCTAATTGCACATTAAATGCGTGTATCGTGTGTTTTCGTATACAAACTTTCATTTCTTTGCCAGATGTAGCCTTTTACATGCACTCGTATGCACCAGCTGGTCCGTCCACAGATGACAAACTCTTGGCGGTCAGAGTGGAAACCTACTCAACCTCAGGCTGAGACTTTAATAAAGCTAATTAGCGGGGCCTAAACGTCACCTTCAAATATTATCCTCAATAAACCAGAACAGTCCTCTTTCACACAGTCCCAGTCTGAAGAGACCTTGGATGCCCGACTCTTTGCTGTATTTTTTATACCAGCACTGCAGAAGGTTTCTAGTGAGGAAAACGGTTTTTTAATCACTTTTCATGCCTGGTTAGTTTTGTAACCATATTTTGGATACATTCAAGCTCTCTTTGAATGTCCTCTGCATTCAGACGTGGTTTGCACACATTTATGTGCTTGTAGTCATGGTGTAAATGACAGTGCGCCTGTGTCCTCACCTCGTAAAGCCTGCACTGTGTTTGTGTTTTCACAGCAGTATTTTTGCAGCAGGAAGACACCTGTGTCCTTTTAGAGGATTTTTATGAAAGAAACATTACAGCTGACTCCTTTAATTGTCCAGGAGAATTAACTGATTTACTTTTCATTTGAGGAGGCCCTTGACCCGGCACTTTAGATGGCTGTAATGTCACTAATTATTTTGATGACTTCAGCATGATTGTGTTTCCATGTGTCCCTGCAATGAGAGCGTATCCTGTTGTGATGTCATGGGGGAGTTTGAGATGTCTGAGATCTCGAAACAGCCCACAGACACACACATACATACCCATGACAGTGGTCTGACCGCTGACAGGTTGTCTATGGAGGGCTGAAGAAAATGTAATTTTGTAATTTTTATTTATTTTTTTCATTATTTTTTTTTCATTTCATTTCATTTTTTATTGTATTTTATTTTATTTATTTTTTTGTATTATTTTATTTTAATTTTATTATTTTATTTTATTTTAAAATTTTTATCATCTTTATTATTATCATCTCAATTGATGAATTCATTTAAATTTATGAATGTATTATTTTAATTTATAATTATATTATTTTACATTTTGAAAAATCCAGACTTTGTTGTGGTTGCCCCCTGAGACTCTATGTTTGACCCCTACAGGCTCAGTCTGTCGCGGTTGAGACTCAGGCAAATGCAGGACTGTCGGAGCGCATTGCCACACTCGAGCAGGAGGTGGCGCATTACAAGGAGGATGCTGGAAAGGCACAGGCCGAGGTGGACCGGCTCCTGGAAATCCTCCGAGAGATGGAGAATGAGAAGAACGACAAGGATTGCAAGATCAGCGAGCTGGAGAGGTACACAAACACACACGTTTATTCTTAATGAAGACTACTGAATACTGTAGACTTCTTTTATGTAGTTACTACTGACTAATCTAAACCCGTCATTTATGAATGTGTTTTCCTACTGATGATGTCTGCAAAAGGAAGGTTCTTCTGTCAGATTAAGGTCACTTTTGGGGTTAAAACCCCCAAATGACCAGATACTTGCAACCTCTTACTCTGTTTGTGCCTATTTTACCATGTTTGTTGCTACGCATGTGATCTTCAGTTCCATGTTCAGTTTATCTTTTATTTAGCCCAATATTTTTACATTTTTAATTTATGCAACTTCCACAATTTATTTTCCGTTCTCCATCTGCCATAAAGCTTTTTTATTTCTGTGTTTCCACTGCAGGATTCATGATTGCCTGCTGAAATAAAGGCAACAATACCAGCCTTTCTACAGTGCCAGTAAAAATTTCTCTTGTACTGAGTATTGCAACAACCCTAGTGTACATGTACCTATTTCTATATCGCTACTAACAGATAAGTCACCACTTCAGTCCAAAATAGTGCACTTGTTTCTTTGGTTTGTATCTGAGTCCACAAGATCGTGGAGTGTCCCATTTGTCATTGTATAGTTCAATTGGGTGCACATAAGTGGCCAGTATGTCTCCTCAACGGTTTTAGTTTTGGAGAACTGCTTAGGGCTAAAAGAGCTGTTTGGGGTAAGAACGAAGATGATGGTGCCTTCTGTTTGTGTTCTTTGATGGCTGCCGTTCTCACCCACTCAGTCATCTCTTATCCTCCATTTATTTAGGTGTTAGACCAGAAATGAGTTGTGTAACTTTGGAGGGCAACTTCAGCGCTTATCCCAAAGCGTTATGGGATGCTGGCATTGTCATTGAGCATGTCTGGTAGATTCATTGCAAGCATAGATTTAGTTGTAATCTCCAACACATTGCTCTAATTCCAAAGTATGTTCTGTGTCCATAGACGTGGAGAATTGAGTTTCAAAGAGCACCACCTTTATAGATTGCGCACCTTCAACTGCATGTCTGCCCCTCCCAGAGCATTTTTCTGGATATTTTGCACTTTATGTCCATGATGTAAACGCCTATGTTTTCGGCCTGTTTAATTGGACTAATTATTGGAAGGCAAATATAGACCTTCTCCCATCTTGGCTTTCATAAATAAATAAAGGAGATGAATAATTGAAATAGGGCTTGGGTGTAAACAGATGAGAATATGAGGGAGAGTCTGGCCTGGTGGTGAAGAGTCGTAGAGGTCACGGATGTTGATGTTGTGCATTGACAGTCGTGTACTACTCCTTTTCACCCTTCGTCAGGCCTTTCAAAGCTGCGGTTGGAGCCCTGACAGGGACATTTATTTGCTCGAAGGCCGTTGATTTCTGTTGATTCATAAATATTCATCTGACTTGCATTGAATGTCTCACACTTTCTTAACAGAGCTGTGTTAGGAGAGGATTAGGGCTGCGGTTGGAGCCCTGACAGGGACATTTATTTGCTCGAAGGCCATTGATTTCTGTTGATTCATAAATATTCATCTGACTTGCATTGAATGTCTCACACTTTCTTAACAGAGCTGTGTTAGGAGAGGATTAGGTTAAAACAAACTCCATATGCTTGGCTCGATGCATCATTCATGTCAACCGAGAGAAGATTTCTGAAATAAACACCAGCCACAATCGTTAACCGTGGCGCTCCGAGCTAATTACCGCTCCGAGTCGAGTTATGTTCTCGAAACACACCAGGGAGTTCGGTTCTCAAAAACCTCCAATTGTTCTCTCTGTGTTGTAGTTTTCTGGCACTCTGGAGTTTGATTCTTAATGTGGTTGTGACGGAGAGTTATTCAGACAGATCCTCTTCTGTTAGCGCCTGCGTCTTTAATCAAGACGTGAGTGGCAGGTAGAAGCGATACGTTGTGTTCAGAGTGAGTCAGGATTACCTTTCTCACTCGGAGATGGAGAAGCCAAAGCTCCTCTTGTTGCAGATCAGTGGTGCGGAGGCAGGCCTTGTTCGAAAATGCCTTCAAAGTCACAGAAAAATGGCAGAGGTTGAATTGGGGCATTGGGGTATTTATTTCATGCATTCAGCAGCGGTAAATTTGCAGGTAATTATTGAGGATTGTAAGGCTCACTGTTTGAGAGGGAGCTAAAAGGGTGAGCTAGAATAAATTTGTGGCAAAGAAACAGAGGTAAAACAAATGAAAAAAGCACAACAGAAGCACTATTTGTAAGGATAGTGAAGCTGAGTCTCTATATAACTTTCATTTGAGTTTTGGGTAAGAAGCAGTCCATGCTAGTATGGAAATGTAAAATTTACTATAAATGTAACATTAATTCAGCACATTTTTATTATTTTAATGTCGAAACATAAGCAGTACAGAACAGAACAGAATGTCTAAAGTGTCACCCAACATAGTATCTTTCTTAATAAAATAAATATTAATACTACTACTACTAATAATAATAATACTTATTATTATTATATAAAATATATAAAAATTAACGAATAAACAAAATTATATAAATTACATTATATATTTTATATATATAATATATATATATATATATATATATATAAATGGATGGATACTTTTATTATGCTATAATTTATATATATATATATACACAATGTATATGATGAATGGAGTCTAGCTAGTCTAGTTTTTAAATAAAACTGGCTTTGTACACTGTATATTGTGATGAATTGCTAATGTTCCTCTAATTTTTAATTACATTATTATTATTATTATTTCATTTTTAAAGCCCCTTTTATACATTTGGGCTTTTCTCATTTTCTCTGCAAATTTTGTTAGGTTAATTGTAAATAAATGGTACAATTAATCTGCATAATCATATAATCAATTTTGAATCTATTCACAGCCTTACTAAAGATGCATCTGTTTTTTTTCTTTGTAGCCTGTGAGATTGCATGTCACATTGTCAGGTTCTGCCATCATCTCTCATTTAATTTTTCCTTTCACTGTTCATTTATCAGTAAGTCTACATGCAAAGGCTCATGCACTGTTTACTCTTTTTGTCTTGCCCAGCTTTCCAAGTTAACCCATCTCACTCTGTGTGTATTTTCACCTCAACTGTATTTCTCTCTTTCTTCCTCTGCATTTCTTTTCACTGGAATGCTGTCTACTTCCCAGTCTGCTTTCAAGGTCAGTATGCCTACTTTCCTCGCCTGCACTTCCTTTCCACTGCAAATCAACTTCTTTAGGTTGTAACACACAAACTATACGCTGCTTTACCAGGGCCTGCTCTGTAAATCATTTTAAGGATGGTTCAAATGATATGGGACCTGTGTTTTTGAGGGGCCAGTTGGGGGAAAACTGTATCCGCTAGGCTAGACAGGAGGAAAATAATTCAGCGGTTGATTGTAGTGCCCTTGGGCGATGCACTTAACCCCAATTTGCTCTTGTTGCCTCCATCACTCCCCTTGGACTTGCTTCTAAAGATTCTATGGAAAAAAAGAGAAATTGCTCTGACCTGAATTGATTAAAGGTTCAAAAGGAGGAATGAGGAAACCTGGGAAGGTCAAGTAGGCGCTACAAGCTTGTCTTATTAATGCATGCTAGCTTACCTGTGAGGTCTGTTGAGATGGAGTTCAGAAGAAGAAAAGAAGGACTCGCCAGAGCTTCTGCTGTATGCGGATGACAGAAAGAAAGGATGTGGGAAAAGAATGTGGGAGAGCCCTTGCAGAACTTCTAATTGGAGCGTAAAGAATCTCCATCAGTCATTTTCTCCCCAGCAGTGTTGAAAAGCTTACCTCTTCTGCCAGCACACCGTCGATACGGACCCGTCCCACTACAGCCGGGATCTCAGCGCTTGGCTTGTTTACCGCAGTTATTGTTTGCATCTCTTTTTAGTTTGGTCTGGAACAGAGACTTGTCAAGCTGTTTTATTTTTTCCGCTCTTGTTACTCCACTAGAAAACAAGCCGAATGTTACGGGAGCGCTTGACAGAACTGTCATTCTCTCTCTCGATCTCTTCCTCGCTCATGCTTCTTCTCCTCCTCTTTGTTTTTTTGTTTATTCTCTGGAACTCAGCAACACAACAAACAGGGCCGATTTGATATCTCCCCCAGATGAAGGGGTGCGGCGTAATGAAAAGGAATCCATGTCATTCTGAAATGAATTTTCCCCAGTGTTACGCATTTGCTGCTGAGCTCCAAGGCCTCTTGATTTAGTCTGCAAATGCTTGACAATAAATGTGATGTGCATCATTCCCTGAAGTATGAATGCTTCCTGTCGTTTTCTGTTTATTTTTATTATTGCTTTTTACAGTACTTTTTACAAATATTTTTACAATATTTTAATTATTTTTTCTTTAGTATTTTATGAGCTTTAGATTAGCATACATTGTTATTTTAGAAATATTTAATATATAGTGTCTTTGTAATATGTAGTAACATATTTCATAATATATTTTGTCATTCCTCCCTCTGTTTTTCCTCTCTCTTCCACATTCTCTGTTTGTGTAATTTAAGTTACCGTTACTCATTCTGGAGAGGTAGAAGGCTGTATTTCTGGGTTTTGTCTCATTATTGCGAGAGGCCGCTCTACTGTGCTGGTCTGCTGCTGTCGGTTCCTCCGGCAGGTGAAGGCCACAATCCCGCACAGACAGGGAGGTCTGCTTCTCTGGGCCTGTCGATGAGTGCATACGATCCGGCTAGCTCGTGGAACACCTCCGCCTGTCTGTTGTCTCTGTGTACTTTCCAGCTAGCTTTGGCTGTCCCGGCCTCAGGGCCGACCGCATGATTAACTATATTAGTCAAGGGCCGGAGGGAATTGTCCTCTCCGCACAGGACGGTACGTAACAGACGCGGGGACACCCTGTCATGCACCTGGCCACAAAACGTTCTCAGAAGCCAAAGTCTATTAGGCTCGAAAAGTTTGCACTCACCACAGACAGAACTGTGAATATGAACCCCGCTATCAAGCAACGGCTCTTGCCAGCTCTGCTCCACCTGCTGCTAGAGAAATGGCCACAGTCTGCGAAGAACCCACATTTCCTGTCTTTTATTAGTCCTGAGCTCACGAACATGTCCTGAACGCCAGGAAGGAGATATCCGGCCAATATAAAGACACAATTGACATTAAAGGATGACTTCGAGAGAGATGAGGGATGAAGTAAACACAGACTCTCAAACAGTCTTTGATGGCGTTCCACTCCGTTCTGTGCCGGTCAGACAGGTTGGGGTTGCGATAAACAGAAAGGTTTTTGTCCTTACTCAACCTTTTTGCTATTTATCCCATCCTGGACCGTTAGTGTGGGCACACTTATGTTCAATTCTGTCAGCACAAAAGAAAAAGAAAAATGGCATTAAAAAGTGGGCCCAAAATGCTTGGATGAAAACGCTGCATGGTAACCATCTCCAGCCTTTTGCGTTGCGTCAGCCCGCTCATAAACGCACGTTGGCTCCGGAACATAAGACGCCTTTCTGTTTCCTACCCAGAATTCCTCCTAACGGCGTGATGGATTTATTTCTTCAACATCGATTTCCTTGTGTAATCATCTCCAAATCGCACCCAATTTTACCATTGGGTCTTTTTTTATGTTATTAAGTGTCAGGTGCGATTGAACTTTGGAATAACATTTGCTTTAATGCCCGCCGGGCCTCATTTCTCCAGTTAAGTGACCGCAGAACGTAATGGTTTAGAAATGTAGGTTCATATTATTTTGAGGAAATGTTGAAAGAGCGAACATTTTATAAGGAGTCATTTTGAGGGCTTGTGCATTTTGGGTTGCTTTGTTTTTCTAGCTCGACCTTGCAGTGGTGGCCATTCAACAGCGTTTGCTTTTGCCTCATCATGGCTTTGGATGTCAGCAAGGACTTGTCCTTCCCTAGGGCGTAATTTGGCCGTGTGAGAAGGACTTTTTTTTTTTGTGTGTTTTGAGAGGTGTTTACTAGATGCATGTTTCAAAGACTTCATTATGCAGAAGTTTAGAACATCTTTATAGCCGAAATTTAGCAAACTTTCTGATGTTTGCTCACACACTTCAGCCGATATCTTGAGAATTTCAAAGTGCTTTCGTTTCGAGCCTTACCCTGTAAACATTGCCTGGAGCTGTTTTGTAAATGAATTATTGATTTTAAGATCTGGACCAAAATAATGAATTACTATTTTTGATCATATTCCAGGGTTTGAGCTCTGAATGAAAGAAAATAAGATTCATTAAAAAGCATTAGGTTAGACTGGAGTGTAGATCTTTCTCTAAAGCGCACTCTTCTGAACGCATTTTCACCTGTGTCCAAGCGTGTGTGTTTTGTTTGGATTTATATGTTACGTTTTGATGTATAATTAGTGTGTTTTTCCTCTAGACAACCTCAAAGTTGTGCTGAAAGATTATTTTCTTTCTCTCCCACCCTGTCATAGACCTATTTACCTGTTTTTCATTTTTTCCACTCATGTTCATGTTGCTTCTCTCATTGGTTGAAGGCACATTGGCACACAAATATAGTACAGTTTTCCTAGTATTGATAATATGGCTGCTAATACAACATAAAGCTCAGTACAGAGAGGAGGAAGATGACAGGGTTGCGTATGGGATCCAGAGTTTTATTTAGAGGAAAGGAAAATGTTGGCACTGGAAAAAATGAAATGAAAGCCTTTAAATGGGGTCTCTGCCCTTGAACACATGTGTAGCTGTGTTCACTAAACAGAGATGTTTCCATTTAGGTTTGTGTGAACCCAGTGTGTTAGCTTGAGAGTGAGATGTTCTCTTCAAATGTGTCCTGTATTTATTCTTATTTATTTTTTTTTACCATACTTTTCAAAAGGTTTTAAATGTTTTTAAAAGAAATCTCTTAAGCTCACCAAGGCTGCATTCATTTGATCAGTAAAAACAGTAATATTGTGAAATAATATTACTGTTTAAAATAACTGTTATCTGAATATATTTTAAAATTTAATTTATTTCTGTAATGGCAAAGCTGAATTTTCAGCATCATTATTTCAGATTTAAGTGTCACATGCTGCTCAAGAAACATATTCTTTATTATTATCAATGTTAAAAACAAATGTTGTTACTTAATATTTTTCTGTTTCTCAGAATTCTTTGATGAATAGTTCAAAAGAACAGCATTTATTTGACAGAACTCTTTTGTGTCATTATAAATATCTTTACTGTGCCACTTTTGATAAATGCATCCTTTCTGAATAACAGGATTAATTTCTCTCCAATAAATAAATAACTGGCATCAAACTTTTAATATAAAAGTTAAATAAAAAATATATTTTTTTAATTTTTAACTTTTATACACATTTTATGTGTTTTTTTAATGTAAAATGCGTGTAAAAGTTAAATAAAAAATAATTAAAATGTTCACAGGTTTTAGAATTTTTAGATATCCTAAGTGATGACCCGAAATTCAAATTAATGTAGACATTAATATTGTTAGATTTTATAAATAAGAATAATTGCAATCTAGGTGATTAGGTTAAAGCATTTACATGATCATTTCATCTTCTGAATATTCCTTTTCATGTAAATGCAGTTGGGTGTTTGTGTTGTGTAGTTCATTGTTTCACTGTTACACTGATAAATGTAAAGCAGAATATATTTTGGGCCCATTTAAGGAATCTTTGAAATCAATATTTGACTTAATCTGACAGGATGTGCTAGATTAGAGTGCCATCATAGCCATAGTGGAGCTCACTGGAAATATTGGCATGCATGCTAGTAATATTTGCCTAGAAAAGCCTCCCTGTCAACAAGGTTTACGAATCGCTTTTGTTATACACTGTACCTGCGTTATCCTACGCTTTTATCACAGCATAGCAGAAATACCAGAACTACTGGCGAATTACATCTGAATTAGATGTTGCCGTTCCTCTTTATTGTTGTAGAAGTGTTTCCTCCATGAAGTCTGGGAAATGGGGTTGCCTATCCCATCACATCAGAGCTCAAATGGAGACATATAAACATATAATCAAAACCCTGAATAAAGGGCTGGCGCTCAATGCATAAAAACAGTCAGCTGCTTATTGCAAGTGTAGCGGAGCCATGCAGATGGCTTGGCCTCTTCTGGAAACACCAAATAGGAACATACCAGTATATTTATGACCTGTTACACAAACTCCCCTGAGCACACACACAAAGTCTTTCTTTTTGCTTTGTTATATGGTCGTGTTATCTTGAAGATGGTTTTTTGACAACACAGCACAATTTGTCTGATGTTTCCAGAATGGACTTGAAATTTATTTGCGGTGCTTTTATTAGATTTTTTTAATAGCTATCAAATTAGCAGTGTTGAGGAAACTGCTTTGGAACTGCAACTTGTTAAGATGCTCATAAAATAGTTAAACTACAGCCAAGCTACACTTAGAGCAATAGTAGTGCAGGTTAACTAAAAATAGCTTGTTGAGAAAAAAAAAATCTTTCTGGAAGTATAATTGTCTTAATTCTGCAATTAGACCATTTATCTGGGACAAAACTCCAGAACTAACTAATAAAACTAGGAAATGCGTTTATATAACAGAGCCGAAAACATTGTTTAAATAAATATTTCGGTTTTAAATGAATTGGTGAATCATTTAAATGAATCAATGAATTGTTTGTTTAAATCAGTGAATTGTTTAAATAAATCAGTGAATCGTTTATTTAATCAGTGAATCGTTTATTTACATGAACCATGTGAATGAACTGATTCACCAAATCGAATCCGATTTCCCAATGCAACATTTGAGAGAGAGGACAAAGTTCACTCTGCTGTAAAGCTGCGGGCACAATGATGAAAATGTGATGAAAATAACAGCGATGGAGCCGTTTGTCATGCTACACCTCTGCTGCTATATCCGCACTGTTTTGAAACAGCTGATGTGCTGTGGTCAAGTTAGTAGCATGCTGCTTTTAGTTATTTACACCCTAATGGTGCAACTGAATCAAGGACCTATTGTGTTTTTGTTAGCCTCAAGACCCGATTTCTGGTTGCATTTGCAGAAATGTATAATTCTAACAAATATTGCATACAACAGTGGATTAAATATTAGTAGACTTCACCTCTTCGTCGCCTACACTCTGTCAACACTTCTCGTGATCCTCACATCCAAGGGACACGCGTTCACGTACAGTAAAAGAGAAGAAAAGAAAACCTTGGGAACCTTCTGAAAAGATGGAGAGACGCTCACACCAGTTGCTCCTTCACTAACAGTATGTCACCAGGCTAACCCGATCTCCAAACCTTTGTATGGCAGTTACTAGCAAAGTTTTGTTCTAGTATCTGCAACAGGAGCCAGAAGACTGCGGCTTTCCTCTGGTACTTCCACACAGAGACTCCACTGTGCTCAGGACAGCTCATCCAGAATTACGATCAGGTTCTAGTGGCGCAGCAGCTTGGCCCGTTTTCTCCAAGCCTTGTTCGGCGTCACCTTGCTTCAGCGAACGCACTCTGAAAGCTCCCTCGCTGCTTTTTACTCCAAAGCACCAACCGAAGCACCTTGGTGGAGCACCTTGGTGCCACTTTCCTGGCACACGGAGATGTGGCTTGTCATATCCCATAAGCCCCCATAATAACTCTTCAATTACCTTCCCATATTGTGTGTCTTGGGCAATGCTCTGTGGTATCAAGCGGGGTGCCGAGGGAGGTCTTTCCACAACGCTGTGTTATTACTCATTTAAAGACATTGGTGTTGGCATTGTCAGTGGTACATCTGTTCTCCAGGGCAGAGGTGCAGTTTTTCCCTTTTTCTTTTAATCAAGTCAAGATGGTGAACGGTAACTGATCCCGGCCACCACGCTGCCAGTGGGCAATACACCGACAGCGGCCACGTAAACAGGAAAACTCTCGCGCTCTAACGCTCGTTGGGGCCGGGTGACCGCAGCATCTAGGCCTGTTGGTACGACACTTCTCAGAAATGAAAACGGCTTGAATGCTCTTTTAATTTATTTATTCCTTCCTGTTTGGTAGTGCTTCATGTTCCTGCGGGTTTCCATGCCACAGCAAATGGAGGAGGGAAAAGGATAATGAGAAAAATCCCAGAGCTCAAACACAAACATACTGCCTTTAATTTGCAGCACAGCTTGATCTGTTGAGATCAGTCCTGCTTCCTTTTGTTGTCATTTATAATAAGGTAGACCATTTTTGGATCTTCTCATTGACCCTTCTGTTTGTACTAGACTGCTTATATGTGTGCAAAAGAAGAAAAAAACTCTAAAACACTCTTTGAGGAAGAGATTTTTGAGTCTACTTGTGGCCTGGCAATGTTAGTTGGTATTTCATATTATCTTTTTTGGTTTCACCCATTCCTAATTAAAATATATTGAAATATAGTTGCTTTTTCAAATTTAAATCAATTCCAATTTAAATATATACAGTCAGCCTGTGATTTGATTTCATCAATCATACATAATGCCACATTATTTTTTATTCTATTTTGTTTTATTTTTATTTAACTTAATTTTATATTTTATTTTATTATTTAATTTAGTTTTATTTTGACCCATTCCTATATATACAAAGCTTGGTTTTCAGATTCAAATATACAATAGGCATTTAATCTGATTTCATTAAACGCAATGCAGCATTATAAAATTTTTATTTGATCTTTTTTATTTACATTTTTTTGTTATTCTAAATAGAATAATGCATATTCTATTTTTAAATATGGTATGTGAAACATTATGCCTTATTTCATAATGTGCACAGTATACTTTCTGCAAACCTTTTGGCAATGCTAGTTGCGAAAAAGTTGCTATACCATTAGTTATCAAAGACTTGAACACTCACGTTCCTCTCTCCGCATGTTTCCAGTATCCGTCCACCTCAATGTCCATCTGTGCATGTCTGACTGAAGTCTGTTGGTGTGTCCTTGCAGGCAAATGAAAGACCAAAGCAAGAAGTTTGCCAACCTGAAGCACAAAGAGCAGGTGGAGAAGAACAAGAATGCTCAGTTGATGGAAGAGGCTCGTAAGCGAGAGGATAACATCAACGAGAGTTCTCAACATATCAAGGTAAATCCACATGACGTTTATGTACGTTATTCACAGTTACGTACGGTTCATGAGTCTGTTCCAGATCAGACCTTACTCATGTGATGTTGCCTAATTGAAATGCAGGATGAATCCCTACGCCTTGTAATGGATTTCAGGCAAGCGTTTTACACACATAACCGCTGAAATCTGACGAGAGCAGTGGCTGTTATGGTCTTAACATTGAAACTTAACCCATAATGAGGCCCATCAATCTTTTAAGAGGGTCATAGTCCCCCAAAAACCATGAGTTATTCACAATAGCTCAATCATTTGTGCAGCATTTAAAGGTTTTCCTTTTGCGCTGCCTAGAAATGAGTCTCCTCAGAGCGATCCGTCTTCTGATTATATAAGTTTGGATGTCAGCTCTGGTTCCTCATTTGAGAATTGCTGGGATGTTTCTCAGGTAAAGAGCGAGCTCATGTTTCCCTCATCCAGACCGCATTCACGCACATCCTGACCTCGTGTCCTCCTCTCATTGTGAGCTTTGGATTTTGGGAAAAGATAAAAGGAGAGAATAATTGAACAATTAAATAAGACACAGTTGTTCAGTGCAACCGCAGGAACTATTTTTGAATCTATGGCTCCGTGATATTGAAGCAGCAGTGTCCGTATCCAGGTATCAGCGTATTTAGTTTGAGCCGATTTGCAAATACAAACTACCTCATCTAGGCTGATGCAACTTTCATCATATTGACTATTTTTGCCCCGATTTGACAAGACGGTGGTCTTTGGTGGTCGTTCCCGCCCTTCTGGAGTGAGGGTTCGAATAGAAAGCCAGAATCAGCAGCTAATGTCTGTGAGAATCTCAGCACAGAAAGTCCCACTTTTTATGGAGGGGCTGTTTTTCCTCTTTGCCGTAGACCTCTAGACAGCAATGCCACAGCAGCCCTCCCTTTGTTGTGGTTTTCGGTGTTATTCCTGGCCGTCGGTTTGTTCTTTCGATCATTCTCCGTTTTCACATTTTCCTTGTTCTGTGTCATGTGTTCTTTGTTTTCGTTCGAGTTCATATGCTCTTTTTCTGACAGCAGGATTGATGTGCTGTTGGACTTCGACCTGTGGTACCCGGCAACTGGTGCGTCAGTGTGTGCGTGCGCACAAGTACGTGTTGCGGTCAAAGAGAGCTCATTTATGACTTCAGGGCCCCAGCTTCCTCCGTGGGGTCACATTGCCACGAGCCCACATGTGGCTTGCACTCGAAGCACCCTGATGCGGCTGCATCGAGGGCCTCGTCTGGAAGCGGCAACAGCTGCTTCCTTCAGCCAAGACCATCAACCACCACCTTCCCCACAGGCATGTCACGATCCGGCCTTGAGGCCCTGAGACTCCAGATCAGGCGAACCCCGAGCTGATCTCCACACGCTATTGGACGCGTCAGGCGTGTTTGGAAGGGAAACCAATTGTTGTATGGTTACGGTGGTCCCGCACCAATCTGTTGGTCAGGGTGAGCTGAGAGAGAGGTTAGTCCAGGACACCAGAGCGATCCTCTCTCTCTCTCGCTCTCTCTCTCTGACCCGGTGCTAAAAATGGCTTTTTCAATCAATTAAGAAGGTTTCCATTGGAGCCCAGAGGTGGGATGTGGGGTGGTCGGTTGTGGTTGAGCACCAGAGCTGCACAAACACATTCAGAATAGCAACTGTTGACATTGGAGAAGGTTAGATGGTCAGAAAGGAAGGACTCTCGCTTCTATTTTTTGATTTTCCTGCTGGTGGCGTTGTGCTGCTTCCACATGATTTGATCCAATCATTCTTCTAATTAGTGGTGCTTTCTTAGGCTAGCATCATTGTAACATCGAACAAACCCGTAGACCTTATTATTAAACTTTGGTGTGTAATGCATGCTATTGACATGATTCATACCTCAAATTGTGCTTGAGTTGAATTGGCCTTAACACACAGGAAGTTGAACTGAAATTGGAATGGCAGGAAGTGGAAATTACCAAATTGCAATTCAAAGAAATACAACGCAGGTAATGTATTCTGGGAAATGAAGTGGTGTTCAGCAAATCTGTTTGTCTGTAAGTCCTATAAAACCTTCAAACTTCAATGCTTAAAAACTAAAAACGGACCAACTTTCATTCTAACATTTCTTAAAAATTGTTACATTTTTTTTAACAATACATATTAGGGTTATATGAAATTGAGAATTTAAATTCAGTTGGTTCCTACTACAAATTCAACTCTTTTTCCTTTTTGCAATCTCTTTTGAAATGTAATGAAAGTTTCATGCTGAATATGAAAATCACATTACCTTTTGTGCATCATTAACAATGCTTATGAAAACTTAAAAAATATGTTGACAACTTATACAAGCTAATCTGTTATTACTCATGCATAAAAATTACATGGTACATGCAGAATACTGAGCTAACAACAACAGTTTAACAGAAACAGTTACCAAAAGTGAGTTGTCCAAAACTTCAGAAGTCTATGTTGGATGATTTTTGTCTTTTATGACTAGTCCCACAATGTTCTGGAATGTTCCAGAAATCACTAGAAAAAAACATTCAAAATTAGTACAAAACCCATCCGTACTAAACCAGTGTTTCATAATTAATGATAAATTCTAAAATTAACCTGACCGAATTATTTACCAAAATATTGAAGCTACATGAAAATAAATAGTATAATAATAATTAGCACCACAGAATTACAGAAGAACCATCAAAAAAAGTTAAAGTGATTTTTTTGTTACATTGTGAAATCATTTTGAATTCATTTCTGGATTGCTCATTGGTACTGTAACTAACCCCAACCCTAACCTTGGGTGACTACTAACAAAAAACCCTAGAAACCACTTACAGTATACACCAGATAGCAACATGCTATTTACTTGGAAGTGACTTTTTGATGGGAAAGAATCAAAATGTCAATGTCTGGTTAATTAAGTTTAGCTGTTAGTTTCCATAGGATGAGCAAATGGGGCGCATATGCTGCAGAGAATTGCAATGCAAGAGAGGGTCTTTAATCAATGACCCTCAAGAGCGTGACTTTATCCTCTTCTGAGTCATCCCTATCCTTTTTCATTTATCTCTCTAGCCTGATAAAACTGGAGATGGGTTTTTATAGGCGTCCACATCTCTTCAAGCCGTGCCGGCACATCTCCACACACACACACTCCTCCCGCCAATCAAATATCATCAGCCTGAAGAAATCAAGACTTTCGCTGGGAAGCAGGATGGAGTAAGACAGTGGGGGAGAAAAGATGACATTATAATGAAGCCCAGTAAATACCTGTTTTACTGCGTGGTTGAGTCTGTTCTCTTTTAGTGCACCGTCTTACTGATTGCAGCGCCAAATGCTCTGACTCCCAGCATGCCCTGTGACCAGAAGAATCCCAATCTCCACCTTGATCGGCCTTCACCAAAGAAAGATTCGACGGAAAAATTGAAAGAGAGAGTTGGAAAGAAAATAAAAAAGTAAAAGAATGGAAAGGTACATCCAGTCAATATGCTTCACCTCAGAAAGGGTGAACATATTCCGCCACATAGTTTGTGCAATCATCAAAGCAAGCTCAGAAAAGGGTTTCCCCCACAGGTGCAATGTGTGCACTACTCCAGAGAAGCCATTAGACTGACGCCGGAGCGCCGCACATTGCGAATAGCGGTTGTAAGCCATAGGTCTTCTGTTTATAAGTCTCCCAGACCCTTTTATGTTTGGCACAATGTGCTCTCATGTGGTTGTAAACATCAGCACTCAAATGCCGAGAGCTTAGAGTGACACCTTTAGTGTGCAATTGTGGAACAGTATTTTATAACATTTGGCGAGTTAGGGATCATGCTGCTAAGTGCTCTTACAAGCACTGGTGGTCTTTTGTGTTTTGCATGTAAATTTGTGCACGGTTAAGAAAGCCTGAATATACTGTATGCGTACAGTCGGTTGATTTAGTGTCATGATTTTATTTTATTCGTTTTTTTTATTTTCATAGCAGGGGATTCCTAAATGTATGATATAAAAAAAAAATAGATAAAATCTAGAGAAACTAGTCAACCTCAGTAATCAACCATCCTGACCCATCCACATTTCTAATTAGAAATTAGACACATTTATGTGAAGATTTATGTAACAGGTACACATCTGCAATCTTGCAGCTTCTCATTGGTCTTTCTGCTTGTGTTCGCATTTGCAGGCAAATGAAAAGATCTGACAGGTGATGGCGACACACTGGAGTTAATAAACCAAAGTGCTGCAGGCGAATCACAGGTTTATGGTCCTTTTTAAACATGCAGATATAAAAGAGTCAAACAGGAGCCTTTTATGACTCGCTGGCCTGCCGATGCTGCTTTTATTCAGGGGGAACGTATTACTGTCCCTGACGTGGGAGGCCTTTTTTCATCCTAAATGTCATTTTCTCAACCTGCCATAACAGACTGGTTGCAGTGCAACATCCAGGATCAATGAGGAAGCTATAGTTGGCACAGGACAGTTTTAGGAAATATGATTCAGTTCAATGAATGAGCAAACCTGGTTTGCTAGTTTTAGCTGGTGTTTTTATTTTTTGTTTAGGTTTTTTGTTTTGGTTTGTTTTTAATTTTGTTTTGGTTTTTTTGTTTTGGGCTTTTTGTTTCATTTTGAATTTTGTTTTGTTGTTTTGTTTTGTCTTGTTTTGTTTGACTTTTGGCTCTGTTTTTTGTTGTTCTGTTATGTGTTTTGGACACATTAAAATGGGAGACCAGCTTTAACCAGCTAAAAACCAGCAAACCTGGCTGTTTTTTTAGCAGGGAACCGTTATATTTCTTACGAATTGCTTGTGCTTGACCTAACAACAAGTTGTGCGTGTAGAGGAACCATCTTGGGATTAGATGTTACATTACTGTCTCGGACAAATTAGCATTGGCAGCTTCAGGTTTAGGACTTTTTTTGATTTCTTGAGGTCTCTGTGGAATGTTCTCGAATGTTCCAGTCTGTCTTCCAAAACCTCCGAAGACTGACGAGAGATCAGACTTTAGCGGTAACACTGAGCAGAGGTGAAACAAAACTGCGGTAAATATCTGCCCGACAAGGTCGTCATCACTAATGCTGTGGCGAGAGCCATTCTCAACACTCGGAGGGAAACGGAAAGAGAGAGGTAAAGCGAGGCCGAGACTGAGGAATGGAAATCGCTTCGGAAGAAAAGCAAGAGGCACAGTGTACTTCACACATAAAAGCCTTTATTCTGCCACTCATCACCTCTCGAACGCGAACAGGTCAGGAGGGAGCTAACAGACGCCAGTCGCGAGAGCGCTGGAGAGGAACTCTGACTAGAGAACGGCTACTTTTTCAAGTTGTGGGAATCAAGAGCACCTTGTTTGGTTGTAGGGATGCATTGGGCTGCAACAGTTAGATTATTATGTGTATTTTAGAGATGGTGTGTTAGCATGACTGCTGAAAACATTCAAAAGGAAGGAAATACCATTTTCTTTGTGGGCTTTCCAAAAGTTCTTTTTTTATTTTTTTTGTACTCCATACTGTTGTCTTCTCCTCAGCAAATCCCAGAGCTGCTGGCCTGAGCCAGAAAACGTATGACATAGCAGTCGTTGAGTAATGAATGGTCGAAATCTCAGCACACAACATTACAGCTATGAGAAAGGAAACCATGCCTTAATATTAGAAGATTGTACCACTTTTTTTGGCAAGATCATTATTAAATCATTCACTATAACACACATGAGATGGATGATGCATAAAAATAGCCTGAATGGAGCTAAACAAACTAAATTTATTATCCAGCGTTGATTGTATCTTAAAAAAGTATATTTTTTTAAAACTTGGTTTTATACTAAAAAAAGAGAAAATGTCTGTGCAGTACGACAAAATATACTTGTATTAAAGATGCATTCTCTCAAAAAACAAGTTTAAATGTCTAATGCAGTGTTGCTTCTTAAGTAAATCTCTTGATTCAAGGATTTTTAGATATTTTAACTTGAAAATTACACAAAAACACTCATTAAGAATAGGCTTTTTTGCAGTGTATGTTATTGCAACACAAGTTGGCAAATACTTTGGTGGATTCATGCAACTAGATTGGAGCTGAGCTTGCATGACTAGAAAACAACTGCCCGAGGGTGTTACCCAGATCCAAAATGGCCACCAAGTGAACCGACTTGTTTAAAAAAAGATTTGCCTTCCCAGAGCTGCACCATCTGATACCCATCAGCCCCATATGCAGGCCCTCCACCCCTTCAATCAGAACAGAGCCTTGTTGTTTACACCCATCTTTGTTCTGCTACATCTCAAGTCTTTCTCCTCCTCCTTATGCTAAGTGTTTAGCCTCTGGCTGTGTGGGACTTTCTTGCTCTCATTCTTGTGTTTTTTGTTGTTTGGGTCCACTGTCATGTACATAAACTAGTGGCTTTGAAACTGTCCCAGTGGCTTCCCTGCCGAGGGCAGATTTTCCCCGCAGAGATGCTTTGATGATAATGACTTTATGTTTTGGGGAGCCTGTTTTATGACACGTTGTGCCCAAACACCCGCTATCGTTCAACGCACGGTAGAGCAGTGATCACAGGACTGTGAATTAAAGGTCAGCTTCCCACCACCACAGGCTGAGGGTGGAGAGAGCCGAAAGTCTAACACACCTGGCCAATGTTTTTCCCCATGCTCATATTTTTTTTTTTTCGTACTCAGCATAATGAATGTGTATGCCTGTACTCTGAAGAGTAAGCATAGGATCGTTGTGCCACATTTTGCTTAAAATGAAAAATGAAACTAATATTATATTTCGGTGTTGTTTTTTTATATATATAACATTATAGTATTTATTAATATTTTAAATTTAGCTTTTATTTTTATATTTTCTTTTTTCATTTTCATTTTATTTTAGTTATACATAAATGTTAGGTTTTTTTTAGTCATTTTGTAATGAGCATTTGTCATATTTATTAGTTTTTTATTTCTATTTAGCTTTAATTTATTAAAAAAATTTTTTTTGTAGTTTTAGAAATTTTATTACTTCAACTTAAACTAAATATTAGAGGACAATATTAACTGAAATAAATACGTTTATTTTAGACTTTTAATGAGCAAAAAATAACAACACTGGTCTGCTATCAACCAGAAATGAAAAAGCATCTATTACTTATAACCATAGAAATATGACATATATCAGAAAAAGTAATGTCATGGGTTGAGTCAATGTGGAATACATGTACAATTTACATTTCAAAATAAAAATAAGAACATGAAAAGGGTAAAAAATGTTTACAGATTAATGCATGATGCCATTCCAATATGTTTTTCTTCAATTTGTTTTTATTATATATAAAATATTTAAGATATATTTAATTTATATTTAATTTAATATATATAAAATATTATTATAAAATATATACAGATGTATATTTTATAATTTGTTTTAAATGTGAAATGTTTTATTATAGTTAAATGTATAATATTTATTACATATAATAAATATTACATAAATTATAATATATCTTTAGTTTGTGACTAATCTTTAGTAAATAATTCACATAGTTTCATATATTGGCAAACTTATTTTTATATATTTATCCAATTCTGCCATGTGGATACTTAATTTTGACATATTTTTAGCATTGGAAACTGCTTGTCACTTTTCTCAATCATAGGCAGAATAGGATGGACTTTTTCTAAAAACATAGTCATACACCGTTTGTTCGATTTACGACATGACACATCACTCCTCCTACATCAAGCCATCATCATGATGTAGAACATGCAGAAAGCCGTGTAAGATGGGAGAGAGAGAGGGTTGAAAGAAAGATGTAAAAAAGACTTGGAAGATGCCGGAAAGGGTTCGCTTCAAAGAATCACATCACAGGAGGTTATAGAAGTGAAGTAAACAGTGTTCGTAGCTCTTAGATCTGCAGTAACCACAGCACCCAGAGGCTTGATATCCAGCTCTCTTGGGAGCGTTTCAAAGCCCTGTTTTGAGCTCGTCATGGAAGCTTAGATTTCTTTCTGCTTGTCACTCACTTTAATTCCCTCCTCTCCTGGCCTTCTTGTTATTGATTGCGTTCACAAATTAACAACACTCTAGTTTATTGTGGCCCACTTTCAGCTACTCCCTCTCAAATTTTCTCCCTCGTACGATGGCTCTTCTACCGTTTTAAACAACTGTGGATTCGTTGAACGTCCAATGAACTCATTCACATTTGGTTTGTTGTGTCTCTTGATTCTCCAAAGAGTCAAAACCAAATGCGGTTCAGTCTGGCAGAGCATTTCGCCAGTCTCCGTGCTTTTCAACTCAAACCAGATCCAGGATCGGGAGCTCGGGATCAGATGGCGGGGGTAGGGGGAATCACATCCGCATGTTCTTATTTCTTTAATAGACTTCCAAGGTCTTTTTTATTGGGCCTGTTTGTTGGCGTATGTTGTTTGATGTTACCATGCTTTTGGCCGTCTTTTACGCTTTCCCCAGCCAGGAAGGATGGACACCTGCTGCTCTTTCCGGGTCTTTCATAAACATTTGCGATTCCTCGCTCTCGCATCCAAAACGATACAGAAGAATCCTCCCGCTGGGAAAAACGACTAAGGGACATCTGCTACCAAACCCTCCACTTTGGCTGTCTTTTCTTAGACTTGTAGCTGAGCTCATCCATTTTAAATAATGCCTTACAATGACCTAACTCCTCACCCTAATGAACTGCTGAAACCGCTTGAGTCCTGGGACAGTGCAGCTACAGTGCAAACACATTTTTCAGTCCCGTTCCTTCCAAAAAGAAGCTGCAGATGGGAACAAAACGGGTTCGTGTTGAATTAGGTAACCTATGGTTGATTATTTCTGTGTGTGAGAGCATGTTAGACAGCTGCAAGTCATTCTGCCCCAACTGTGTGAGCTGAGCTTTTGTTCTTCAGGCTCGTCCTGCTCATCTCCTAATTGGATGTGCGAGCTGCGGAGAGCTGGGCAGATTCCCCAGCGAGCCCCACACGAACCTGGCCGGTCCCTCCGGTACAGCATGTGGCTTTTATTTGTGGCTTCCCTGAGGTGTCTCCTTCTATCATCTGTGTGGTTTTGGCACCAAACGCATTACCGTAATGAGATATTGACCGAGCAAAAAGGATTACTGTCGCTTTAAATCAAACCAAAGTGATTGCGGTCTGCCTGCGAGAGGAAAGTGCAAGCTAAATATGGTCAAAATAAGATAGAAGAGAGAGCCTTTATACCACAAGCTGTGATCTGTACCCCCGTTGCCCTCCTCATGTCCTGAACGTCCTGTAATTGCTGACCTTGGTTACAGAAAAATCCTGCCGATTCAACAGATGCATCTGGATATCGACATTGCCTCTTGTTGCAGGAATTTGTGGTGTGGGATTCCAGATGAAAATGATGAAAATGGTGTCTGGGATTGTGTGCATCAGGCCTCTTGTCTTGATATTGAAAGTTGATGCATGCAGTTGGAAGGAATTTTACAGAAAAAATGATCAATCTTATAATTACATCTGATTATACTTTCCGTACCCACTGTATATATATATATATATATATATATATATATATATATTATAAATGCATAAATAAACCAGTAATAAAATGTAATGGTAAAATCAATACCATCATTGCAAATGACCGGGAATTTAGTTTAGTTTAGTTTAGTTTTGGTTTTTAATTATTTTTGTTATGTTTTATTTTATTCTATTCTTTTTTTTCTGTCATATTTGGCTAATTCATCTTCATAAACAGCTTAAAACCTCTTGATCTTTCTCTCAGGATTGTCTGCAGCAGAGCGACAGATGCATCTGGTTATCTGTGTACCTTCACATTGCCTCTTTTAGCAGGAATTTGTGGTGCGGGATTCCAGATGAAAATGTTCACTGTGATGATCGGCGTCTGGGATTGTGTGCATCAGGCCTCTGTCTTCATATTGAAGGCTGATGCTTTTAGCTAGAAGGCAGTTTCTCAGCATGGATGCCATTACCACTGTAGAGCTCCATTTGTATGAATGGCAGTTTGTGTGTATGTGTGTGTAGCGGCTGTTTGCTCAGTTGTGTGCATGTTTGTAGAGGTCTGTACTAAGTGCCTCAGGCCTGCCAAACAAGTCAGGACTTTTGTAGCCGATTTTGAAATGTGGGGGGAAAATGAAATGTGAATGTTCCTTGAAATGGAGCAGCGTAATGAACTCAAGACTGTTCCCATATTCAGCACTACTCTGGCGTTTCTCCATGTATCCCACAATGCCTATTCATTTGAGACCTTAACCATTGCGTTCTTTCGCTCTCTAGCACACTTTCAATCAGTTTTTTTTCTTCTTTGTTTCCATCATTTTCCCTCTGTTTTTCCAATTCCTGATACAATCAATCGCAGACGTTCATGATAACTAGGTTTTGACCTTGACTCTCTTAAGAGTGGATACTTTAAGTAGTGTGATTTCACTCTTGACGGTCGAGTCATAGATCTGAGCTGAGTCATCATGGGAGCAGACTGTAGATGAGTCACGTCCCTGAGATGGACAGCTTGGGTTGCCCTCTCTTACCGCAGTCCAATAATTTGTAATGTTTATACTGTACCTCACATGCTGTGAACTGACTGCAATTTGCTTTCTCAGAGCTACCTGCTGCTGCACTTGTTGGCTGCGTACTTACTGTGTACACAGCTTATCAAATTAGATTTTATAGTCAGAATATTTGTTTTATAATTCAATTTTGGTCAAAAGGCAGTTGAGTCCAGGTATTGAACTGTTCATGACATTCTACAAAAAATCTGTGACGATAAACCGCTTCATAGGCAAGTTTGTCAGTTGTATGGTACAGATTCTTGTTGCATGTAAGCGAAACAGTCCATTTTTTTCCTCCAGGATTCTCTGCAGCAGAAGGACGAGCGCATCGAGGAGCTGGAGGAGGCCTTGCGTGAGAGCGTTCAGATCACGACTGAGAGAGAAATGGTGTTGGCACAAGAGGAATCTGCTCGTGCAAACGCTGAGAAACAGGTGAGAAAACACCACACACAGGTGAGATGAAGCTCAAGGCTCATTAATATGCACTTTCTTTCTCTCTCTCTCTCTCATTTATGTCTTTCTTTTTTTGATGCTATGTATTGTTCACTTGCCATATTTTTTTTACATTTGGATCAGTTTTATTTAATACTCTGTGCCTTGTTTTATTTTATTTTATTTTTTATATTTCTTCGTATTTATTCTACCTTTTTTTGTTATTTCATTCATGTTTTTATTTAATCTTTATTTATCTTTTGTTTTGTTAAAAATCTCCATTCAATGAGATGTTTGACAACATTACCAATCCAGCTATATCCAGATAACTTGAAGTATGATAAACCGTCATGTTTCCTGGAAATGTTCCTAGCAATGTTTCTAAAGAGCTCCTGTGTACCTTTATAACGAGGCTGTGATGTGTTACCTGAAGCAAAATGTGTGCGGTAACTTCAGAGTGATACTCGCCAAACCCTACAGCCATCTTTTCATTGTGGAAATGTCCACTTCCTCATCTGCCTGGTCAAACATCCGCCCTAGTGTTTATACAGAGCTGTATGCACATCCACGTAAGGCTAGCATCGCTCAGGCCGGACTGTAATGGCTTTTGCTTGGCGGACGGTATCACTTCCATTAAAAAGCCTCCTTCACAGATCTCAGGAACCAGCAAAAAGCCGGCCTGTCAAAGCACATCACCACACCAGCACGTAGAGCCGTGCCAACCATCCAGATCCATGCCAGCAGTGCCAGTGGTGAACATTCATGTGGCATGCATGGGTTACGTGTTTGTGTCTGCAGTCAGTCTTCATTTAGAACATAAATAAGCTTTGTGTGGCCTGCGTGAGAACTACTAACTTTGGTCCGATTCAGTTCAGCTACATAGAACGTGTGCACACGAGGAGCATCCTGTGTGTTGACTGCACATGCCAGCATTTCTTTCTTAGCATTTTTAAGCAGGAGTTCAACTGGGATTTTGGAGGTAGAGGAGCAAAATAATTGACACATATATAGACTCTACCTGGGTCTACTTAAAGGAGTTGTTCACCTACAAATGAACATTCTGTCATTATTTATTCACCCTTATATCATTCCAAACCCATAAGTCTTTGGTTAATCTTTGAAGCACAAATTATAAGATATTTTTAGTGAAACCTGAGTGGTTTCTGTCCCTCCATAGAAAGTCCAGGTAACCGAAATTTAGAAGACCCAGAAAGTTCATAGAGGTGTCATTAAATAATTCCATATGAAACAAACAGTTTTAACCAAGTCTTGTGAAGAGGTGTAAATACTTTAATTGTAAATTATTTAATTTAGGCACATATAAACACAAATACATAGAGTGTATCACGTATGGTAAACACAGACCTTTTTGGATCTACTAAATTTGGATAAATTTGGATCTAAATGGTTTACCTGGACTTTCAGTGGAGGGACAGAAACCTCCCTGGTTTCATTAAAAAATATCCTCATTTCAAAGTTTTTTAAAGATTAACCGAAGTCTTATGGGGTTGGATCGACATGAAGGTGAGTAAATGAATTATCCATTTAATGCAATTCAACTCTCTAAATGGAGACCAAATGTGTGTCTTCATCTAGAACACATTGGAAATGGATTGAATTTGCAAATAAACTGCCAACAATTTGTTATTTTATTATCCAAAAGTGCTGGAATGCCGTTCCTGAGTTTTCCTGGCCTAATCTAACCTGTTTTTAATGCAGTTTGCACCACTGTCTAGCTGTCTGTTGAGCCTTGATGATAACATCAAACTCCTATAACCTTTTCTGAACGAGTCCTCCATGAACCGGACAACACAAGCAACCAGTCAGGCTTTGAAACGGAGAGCAAAGCAGCTGCCCAAATCTTGCTTCCCCTCAACCTGAATCCCTGAACTTTTCCTCTGCTTTCTCCTTCTCTGTCCATCTTACTTGGCTCCATCGACTCTCTGCTTCATTTTTAAACCCTTAAAGGGGTCATATGATGCGATTTCAAGTTTTCCTTTATTTGAAAAATTTGTTTTTTGAACATTAAAGCATGTCAACATATTCTGTTACACCAAATACACCAAATAATGATCTTTAAACAAGCATCATATGACCCCTTTAATGGTTTGTTTTACCTTCTGTGGATCCTGGAGCCCTGCCGTTTCCTTCCTTTTCGCTCTCTCCATTTTCTAAAGATTTGCATGGCTGGCTGAGCATCGTCCCAGTGTGCGTTGCAGTCTCGGGAATGTGTTATGGCCTTCACCGCCAAGTTTCTTCACCGCCAGGCGGACCTCCACTCCAATCCCCCAGAGGTTAATTAGAGCTGGGGGCTGCGGCGGGAGCCAACGCTGCTGCTAAGCCTGGCCGGCCCCCCTCATTTGGGCTCAGAGAGAAGAGGAAATGGGGACAGTACAAGTGCCACCCTCCGGAGCCAGTCTCCACGCTCATTACCGATGTCCCAGTCGCATCAAGTCTCGCTACGCACTCAGGATATCGCCGTTAGAAGTTCTTCTCCACCCTGGCACCTGTTATATAAGAATGAACTCATATTCCGGGTTACATATTTAGGGAGTTATGAGCTATACAAAAAAATAAAAAATAGAATGGCAGCTTGCCTCACTGGCAATTGGCAGATATGTTTTTAAATGCGTGATTTGTGGTCCTGCATTAAACCATACAAAATCTAATTAGCTTCACACAAATGCACACAGTTTTCCTTACGCACACACAGAGTCTCTCCTCCGCTATTTAATTAACATCCCTCCGTTGCTTCACCACACCCTCTGTTGTGCCAATCATAAGCAAGCATTCGTCTTTAGCTCTGTGTATAATTTCCTCCAATAGCTGCTCGCCTCATTGTTCTCATTGTGCAGAGCACATGTTGGACCGAGTGCAGTGCCTGTACAAATTGCTGTCAGTATGTTGTTCTTAAATGTATGGGGACAAGGGTGACTGCTCTTTGTTACACTGACATGAAAGCAAACCTCTGGCCAAAAATGAGTCTATTCTTTCTCGTCAAGCCAAGTGTGTCTGTTAAGCTCACTTAAAAGCTGTGTTGTGTGTGTGTGTGTGTGTGTGTGTGTGTGTGGGTGTGTGTGTGTGTGT
>NW_015548309.1:1776789-1832978 GCF_001515605.1 Sinocyclocheilus anshuiensis | reverse complement strand
GTGTGTGTCTGTTTACTTGTTTAATTAAAGTGCATGGAAGAGCTACAAGTTGTTTGCTCCATTCATGCAGGTAATGAAATGTGGACATATGAATCCAAACATGTGTTCCTATGGGTTCTCATATGTACTAGATGAAGTCTAAGACAATTACACAGGTCAGTGTTAACGTTGTCTGCTAAAATGCTACCATTATTCCATCTTTCCCAAAGGGATGGATCACCGCAAATGGAATTCTGTCATTATTTGCTCACTTTTATGTCATTCTAAACCCATGTGCATTTTTGGGTTTTACAATAAACATTCAACAATAAGGTAAAATTTGTCAAGATTATTAATGCATTAGGTATCATGAAAGAACAATATAAAATTTCTTCAGTTTAACAGCATTTAGTAATTTTGGTTAATGCTAATTTATAAATATATTAATATAAATAATTAATTGTAAATAATTAATTAAATATGTTCTAAATATATTAATATAAATATGTATAATTATAAATATATTAATATAATTAATAATAATTTATAAATATATTAATAATTTTTGTCTTTCTTTTACAATAGTTATTAATCTGTTAATGTTAATTCATAAATATATGAATACATTTATTTATTTATAATTTCTCTCAACAGGCATACAACAGGTGACGCATCAAATTAATGAATACATATAAATACAAAGGAAAGCAATGACAATTTAAATAAATGATGCCAAAAATTTAATAAAAGTTGCATGTATGTTTTTGATATTTCAAGTTATTTGTGCTGTCATGCAACAATGAATAATAGTATATTTATTAACGTTAAACTAGATTAATAAATGCTGTAGAATATAGTTGTTCATTGTTAATTGATATCTAATTCTTTAATGTTAATGAATTAAACCTTATTGTAAATTGTTGCTGCAATGGTTATGGTTCATAGAACTATGCAATGCTCCAAGGCTTTTAAAGCCTTATGATAGCTTTGTGTGGCAAACAGACTTAGTTAAGTCGTTAACCCCTCCGTTGAACTCTTACGTACCACTAAAATGGCACACTTGCACCAGGTTTGACGTCATATACATGAATCAGTGTGGGTTCTCGCATGTCTTGTTATATAATATGCCACAAACTTGTGGCATATTTGATTTGTGAGCTGCAGCATTGAAGAATGAATAATGACAAACAAGTCAAATAATTTTTGTTGTGTTTCATAGAAGAAATTGGAAGATTTGGAACAACACGAGTAAGGGATGACACATTTTTCATTTGTAGGTGAATTCGTTTTTTTAAGACTTCCCCTATTTTAATTTTTCTCTCCATCTTCATTGCAGAATTGATATTTCAGGAGTGTCAAAACAATGTTTTCTCAGTCTGTTCAATGTGCTTGTTTAGCGGCTGAGCCTGTCTTATTTTAGCTGATGCTTTCATGAGCGTTAGCGTCCTGCCAAACCCCCGTTGCAGTAACTGCTTTAATGAGTCGTGTGCTAGTAAGGGCAAATGTGGTTGCCGAGAGAAAAAGGGGGGCATTTTCTTCCTACACAGGGCCCTGGGTGTGCAGTGACACCAGTCATTCCGCTCCAGCGTGGAATTTACGGCCGGGATGTACGAAAGCGACCAGCCGCTCATGCGGGGCCAGTGAAAACGTTTGCCCAAGACCACATGAAAATACACGTCCAGTCTCCAGACATGATTCAGCAGCGAAATGACATACTTCATAACCTTCCCTGGAGGCAGTGGACCAAAGAAAGCCTCAATCTCTCCGCTCGTTTTGACCGGGGATGATGGGATGTCTCGAAACTGCCCTTACTCTTTCACCGCAAGCTTCCCCCCCTTTCCCTGTCGGCCTGACCCAATCCTGTATGGATCTCTTTTCCGCTCCCAGCCTGTTCTCACTCAGACGTTTCGCTGTTGTTACATTGGATCCATGGTTACTGTCCTTTCTCTTTCTCTAGCCCCTCTTCCACTGCTTCCAATTTTCCTTTTGCGTGGTTTGTTTCAAACTGTTGTTCTGTTTTGCTCTGTTCTGTCTCTGTTTCCTCTTTGGCTTTTTCTGTAATCCCTCTTTTTCTCTATTTCTTCTCCATCGCTCACTGCCTGTGCAAAGCGCTCTCATGACCTAATGCATGACTCCGGCCACACTGGCTTTAAGTGGCTCAAGGTATGGCACAATTAATGTTTTCTCTCTTTTTTTTTTCTTTTTTTTTTTACAAGGAATGATTTGAGTTTTGTGCTTTTCATCAGTTTCGCTGCATCTCAGTGACCTTTTTTTTCTCATTTGGATGGGGGTGTTCGACAAATGTGACTTTTGGTCCTGATCCAACACAAACTTTTCCAAATAGGAAGCTTAACCACTGACAGAGTGCAATTTATTGACTGTTCCCTGAAGATGAGCTCTATCAGATCATTATTTTATGCTTTCCCCTTGCTTTCTTTCCATTATATTGGGAAGTCATGCTCATTTGCGTCTGTCTATCAGGATAAGTTATGTTTTGATTTAACTCTTATGTAGTGCGTCCAGCACAATTCTGTTTCTGCACTGGGAGAAGTTGAGTTTCCCCACTGCACGTAACTACATGTTATATAAACGTGCGGTCAGTAGTTATACTGATAGTTAAGAGGTAGTTGACCCAAAAATCAATGTTCTGTCATCATTTATTTGCTTTAAACCCATTTTACTTACTTTCTTTTTTAAATCACAAAAGGAGATGTTTAGCCGAATGTCCAAGCTGCTCTTTTCAATACAATAGAAGTGAATGAGGATAGGGAATGTCAAGCTCTAAAAACCACCAAAAAGCATAATAAAAGTGGTCTATGAAACTTATTTGCTGTATATATAGTCTTCTGAAGTCATGATAGCTTTGTGTGAGAAAAAAGGCTAAGATTTAAGTCGAAATGCATGAGGAATGACAATGTATTTTTTAGTGAATTTTTCTCAAAAAAGTGTAAATTTAGACACATTTAGACTCACTCTTTGCCTGAACCATTCAAGACACGCTGTCAACATCTCAATCAGTCAGTCAGATTCTCTGTCAGTTCTCACTCCATACTGCAGGGGGCAGCGTGATGGCAGAGCCTGAGGTCTCAAAGCAGACATGGAAATTAGTCAAAGAATAAATAGCTCTTACAGCTGCCGCTGCTCTTTCTCAAGTTTGTATTCAAGCCACGGTCAGAACCAGCCTGGATTTTTATGATAAAACTTTAGAGGGAAATAAAACTCCCTCCTCATATTCCCAACCAGCTGAGATCCAGACACAAAGCTCAGCACCCAAAACACAGCAAGATCCAAAGACCAGCTTGTTGAAATTGGCTTTATTCTCACCATTGAGGACTGGGCTGCTCTTTTGGCAGCCGGGGAGGAGAGAGTAGGAAGAGATGGATTATGAGAAGGGGAGAGAGAGCAGGAGAAAAACAGCACGCTGCTGCATTAAGCAGTTTTTATTAGTGTTATGTTTCTGCTCCGAGCATCTGGGTTAGTCTGGATATCTCTCACAGGAGGTGATTAGAAGCTTCTGAGTTCGGCACGAGCTGAAGAGAAGGCCCTGATCTAACACCCACCGTGATCTCATCACTTCACAGTGCACATCAATAACAAACCAATACGAGGTCTTCCACTTACAAAAGTAGCACTGTGGTATTACCATGTTTTTAGAACATGATATCTTGTATCATTTTCGAGTTTCTTTTTTGGGGCAACTACATGATTGCTTATGCCTTGGTATTCATTGAAGTACTGTGCAAATACCATGGTATGTAAATATGGCTATCAGTCAGTACCATGATTTATGCTAAAGTACTATAGAGGTACCAGTGCATGGTGTGAGGTAAGGTTGTTTTTGTTGTTTTGCTTTGTTTTTGGACGTGGTATAGTAATACTTTTTTTTTTTTTTTTTTTAAAAGATGCATGATTAACTTGAAATACTAATAACTGGTATATGAGTAATTATTCTGTACCATGGTTTATATTAAATTATCAAGGTGTTACCATCATATATACTGTCAGTATTGTTTACTTTTAGAAGCTGCATTTATTATTTTCATGCAAATTTTATTGGTTATTTTCTCCAGGCATTTCATCAATTTGACAAACTGACATTTTCAGCCATTTAGAGCACCATTTTTTGTTTTTCTGAACAGGCATTGCTTTTCCTTTCTTTTCTTTTTTTTTTGTTAATTTTTTTGCACACACTTTTTGTGTGCATTGCATTTTACCTATTTCTGTTTTTCTTTCTCTCTTGTTCTGCTCTCTTGTAGCGCAAAGAGGCAACTATACAGCGCACTGCTTCATTCTTTGCTTATTTCCACGTGCATTCCCTCATCTGAAGAGGCATCTGTTCCAGCCCCTCTGACCCTGCTTCAGTCTTTCTTTTTTCCCTCTTTTCCTGTTCTTTTTATCACTCTTCTCCTTGATCACTGACAAATCCTCGTCCTTTCCCTAAGGGCTGTTTCTGACACCGGTTTTGAGCAGTTCAGCCTTAAATTAAACCGAAAAGGAGAAAATCACTGTTATCAATTCCATAGACGGTACGTCACAACTGATGTGAGCAATTACTCCAAGTCGAAAAAACACTTGCAGAGGCTGAAGCTGGACTGTGAAGATCAGTTAAAGGATGTGCATCTCAAACTCTTTGATCTGTACTCCTCCTGCCTTTCTGGTTCACGTTCCCAGTGTGAGACAGGAAGTGGTGTTATCATCACCCAGTGAAGAGCTCAATTTTTCACACCCGAGGTGTCATAATTCACTGCAGCGTTTTTTTGCGACTTGACTAACATCTGAGGTTAGTTTGTACTCCCCTGAGAAAACAAGCGCTGCATGCCACCTTGCTCTTTCATACACACACACACACAAACTGCCATCCATTCCTCCATCAGAGAAGGCAACAGCACGAGCAAGTCTGCTGAAAGCAGTGTTTGCATTGGTTTTAATCTTTCTGCTTTTCTTTCAGAGAATTTTAAGCAAACTCTAGTGATGGGACATGAAAGGAATTTCAGGTTCCGATTCCACAAAATTTTTCTGGTTCCTTAATCTCATTAATAATTCTTTTAGAATTTTTTTTTATTTATAAAACAAAAAAACCTTAATTGTTCTAAAACATTTACTGATTCAGAGTTTTTAAGCTCCCTTAAGAGCTGCAAGGGGGTCTGAGTAAAATAGATTATGTTCATATTTATTTTGAAAAGCACTATGAAAGTAAACTTGAATTTGTTGAATTGTAATATTGGTTAGAATTTTTTTAATAACTTATTTATTAACTTAAATATTTTACATATATTAAATATATATAAATAATTTTTTTTTTTTTTTTTTTTTATCATTTATGACTTCAGCACATGTTGTCTTGATCATTTCATTTTTTTCCACACAGAATAAATGTCTGTCTATTTTGCATATCGATGACTTCAAAGCTTTAGACACAAAACAAAAAAAAAATTTTTTTTTTTTTTTTTTTTATCATTTATGACTTCAGCACATGTTGTCTTGATCATTTCATTTTTTTCCACACAGAATAAATGTCTGTATACTACAAAATAAATTCCTGTCTTTATATTTTATGAAGGGGATCATATTTATAAATAAAAAAAACCTTTACCATTAAAGAACAAGCAATATTATTGTTAACATTTTTGTATTTTATTTAATTTTTTTGAACTCTAGATTCAGTAGCAGTATATATTTATTAAACACTGTATTCATTCATAGAATTGTAGCATTAATGGAAGAAGGACGTCATAGAACTGGATGTAATGAAAATCATCTGATATATATATATTTTTAAAAACCGGTCCGGTTCTGAATAAGAACCAATTTTCGATTCCACATGCTAGAGTACTAGGAACTGCAATTTCCATGATGCCTTATGTAGGCTGTACACATTTTTGAGTTTGTGTGAGAGGTTTAACCTTCAATCGGTCTGCCAGGCCATTAGTCAGACCTTTAAAATCTGTTAATTATCTCCTAATGAATGACTTAACTCAACGGCTTTGAGAATTTGGCTCCAGGCAGCGCTTGCTAAATACTTTTACAGTAAAACTGACCGAGCACACTGTAAATTCATTCGAATCCATTCGTTCCAGATGATGTTTGGTCGCTGAGGATGGAGTCAGTTCACATATCTCCCCTCCAGGCACGGTGATACTATATCGGCTCTCACGCATCCTGGAATCATTAGTTAACTGCTCTGCCGTCGTTCTGTATGTGTATGTGTGGTAACACAAAAGTGGGAGATTTCGTTGAGATTTTTGTGTGCTGTTGAATGCACCAAAGTTCTCATGGTTCCATTCCATCCCCCTCTCCTCACCTCTCATTGGCTGCTTGGTTTTAACAGACAGCCCTGTTGCCCCGCCCTCACCCCAGGGTTGCCACAGGCAGTGAAACCGATGCTGCCAGCGTTTAAATATTTCCCTCTGCTTATACTGTGGGGCCTGAGGCATGCAGTCTCGATTCTATCTCACGTTATCTCCCGAGAGGGAAAGTAGGCATGCAGGTTTTTTCGTTGTATCTGTGAAAAATATTACCGTCTTTTATGTCCACTCGGACTCTCGCCAGTTTCATTCTTCTAAGATGTGACCTGTGCTCTCCATTTGAGTCAAAGAAATGCTAGCCTGGCCTGTCTCTACGTGAATAATGATTTCCTCTTTCTTATTTTTTAATTTGACATGCATTACATCTTAACATAATCCATTCCAGTGAGCCCTCACTTACATGACCCCGTCAGGTGGAATTTGCCGGTGGATATCGTGTGCCCATGGGAGGCACCATCATCCTCAGGTTTTAGTCACGACCTGTTCGTTGCTGTTCCGGATCAACCCTGTGTGAGTTTGGTATGCTTTGAGAAGACAAATGAGAGCATATGAGAGCGGGACAGGAAAGCAGATGGCAGTAAATTTGACTGAGCGGGTTTTGGTAGCTTGTTCACTAGGCTTGGCTTGGGTGTAGTACATTAAGCAGATGACTTATGATGACAGCTGGATTGAACGCTCTCCCACATCCTGCAATACCTCCGACCACCAGAGGGCAGCACTGCTGAGAGCATGTGCTCACATACATACAGTTCTGTTATTTATTTATTCATTTTTCCAAAGGGTATTATCTTATCACAGCTAAATCTCAGTTTTTGTGGTGTTTCTGCTTATTGCCTCCAGCTATTCTGCTGAAAAACATTTCCAGTGCTCACAGATCATGAGAAAACATATAATCATGTCTTTGGACAGTGTTGGGTGTCAGTGCAATGAAACTCTGTAAATGTCTCAAGAATGAATGCATTAAAGGAATAGTTTAATCTTTTACTCACCCCCTTGTCATCCAAAATCTGCATGACTTGTGTGCTATATTCCTACTTCTTTGAAGATATACAACTAGAACTGAAGTAATTATTTACAGAAAACCTCTGCTATTGCACAAATTGACGTGTTCATGAAAGAAGTAGTGATGGCTAATTCGTGAATGAATTTGGAGGCAGTTCTTTTCAATCAATCATTTGATCTTTTTCACAAAATTGATTTGAATGATCCTTTCAGGAATCAGACTGATCCAGTTCTCAAGGTCAACTCACTGACTTTACTGCACGATTTGCGAATGAATCACTCTTTTGGTTGATCCTTTTAACAAAACTGATCTGAATGATTCATTTGTGAATCACACTGATCTGGTTTTTGAGTTCAACTCACTGACTTAGCTTCCCAGATTTCTGAATGATCTTTTCAATTAATGCGTTAATCCTGTTCACAAAACTGGTCCAAATGATTCGTTCAAGACTAATCGGACTAATCTGGATCTCGAGTTCTCGAGCACACAAGCCATATGAACCACTTCATTTTGCATCTTTTGTGAAGATCGAAAGGAATTTTTAGTGAACTATTTTTGGATTTGAATCTATGTATCTAAGTGTCTAGTATGGATGGAACAAAAGTTGATGAAACGCAGAGCAGGGAAGGATGGACAAACACCAAGAAAAGATGAAGGAGACTGCACAGATCTCCGCCCAAGGTCTACGCAGTTTCCTGCGAGCACAGAGATTTCAGAGAGACCCGGGGTGAACCGCAAGCAGTCGAGGAGTCTGTGAGAACCGCTTTGAGCCAAGTCGCTAAACCTTGCCTTCCATGGAATACATAAACCTGCCACGCTATTTGATTTATCCTCCTCATTCACTCGCTCCTGTTACTCGGAGTTATAAACATTGTGTGAAAACGGAGGGAGAGGAAGAAAGAAAAATCACAGTCAGGAACGGAGAACATCCACCTTTTCAAAAACAAACCGGAGCGAAATAACTCTGGGGATGTGATGTATGACAAATAACTGGAGTAATATAACTGGAGTAACACGCTCTTACACACTCACACACTGGTCTTGTTTTCACCCGTTCTCTCTCTATTATATGAATCTCTTTACTATTTTTGCATTGGACACTCATTTTGTCCATCTAATTTTCTGTGCACAAATCCATTTGTGTCCCTGTGAGCTTCGCTCTTGGCCTGCTGTGTGTTCACTCAACATATTTATTTACATTCTGTCTTATCAGGCATGTTTCGCTAGGATTATGGTTTTGTCCTAATGCTTGTTTGTTGTTCATCAGCACAAACATGTTTATTTGTGTGTGTTTGCATGCACAGATGGAGGAGCTGTTGGCCGCCATGGAAAAGGTGAAGCAAGAGTTGGAGTCCATGAAGGCCAAGCTGTCGTCCACCCAGCAGTCCCTGGCGGAGAAGGAGGCTCACCTGACCACACTGAGGGCAGAGCGCAGAAAGCACCTGGAGGAAGTGCTGGAAATGAAGTAAGACCTTTATGCCTGTCCTTCACCCCTTTTGGCCTGATATAGCGGTCACTGCCATCTTAAAGAGCTATTGATGCTTTTTTTAAAGGGATATATTATGATTAACAGCATTTTCTTGCTCTTTTGAAAGGAATATGTAGACATATTCCATCATTACCAGTACAGACCTATTATAACTTGGCGTGGACATTGTTACTCGTTTTACTTGCAAAGGGGTTAGCCAATCATAACAGAGGCCATTCTCATATTTTAATCTTAAAAGTACAGTAGAAAAATTATCCAACAAAATCATTGTTAGAAGGATTTTCGTGGTCTAGGTCAGGGGTTTTCAAACTTTTTGATGCATTGGACCCCCAACAATGTTTGAAAATTTCATTTCATGTCATTTCATTTCATGTCATTTCATTTCTTTTCTTTTCTTTTCTTTTCTTTTCTTTTCTTATTTTTCTCACTTTGTTCCATACTATTTAAAAAAAATAATGTGTGAAACATTGTGCATTATGTAATAATGTGCACAGTTCACATTCTGCATACTATTATATTATAGTTTTCATTAATATTTTATATGAGATTTTATTTTTATATTTTCTCTTTTCATTTTAATTGTTCTTAAAGTTTTAGTCATTTTGATGTGTTCTTTTGTCATTTTTAGCAGTTTAGTGTTTTATAGTTTTTAAAAATGTTGTAGTTCATTTTAGTTATTGTAGTACATCAAGGTAAACTAAATAAAAAGAAGAAATGTTGCCTTGGCAACTAGCTAAAATAAAGTTGTTTTATATTTTATTTCAGTTAATGATTCTTTTATTTCAAGTAATTTTCAAATGGTTTTTATAACAGATATGATTTATTTATTTACTTATGATTATTTTTTACATTTTTACTCCTTAACTTTTCTGTGGATCCCCTAGGGGTCCTCTGATCCCAGTTTGAAAATCCCTGGTCCATGGTCCATGCATACAGGCATGATTTTTTCCTAATGCAGAAGGTAGGCCAGAGGCCTCGAGAGACTGTGTGCTCTTGGGAGGCTGAATGGCTTTTTGAGTGCTTCTTTATTTCAGGCTTTTCCTCATCCTCCGCTGAGCTTCTGCAGACTCGTCTCTCCAACAGATCACTTCAGCAGAATCCAAGAACCCTTCACTCTCTCTCTTCTCTCCCACAGCATTCTCTGAACTCTCTCTTGTCTTTTCTCACTCTCTCTTTCAGTCTTTTTCTTATCAGTGCCTGTACTGCTTTAGTGTTTTGAGCACTTCCTGACTCTAGATAAAGATGAGTACTAGAGGAATATAGGAGGTCGAAGGTCTCCATGCCATAGTTGAATCAGGATTCAGTGAAGGATCCCTGCAGTCTGAGTTGCAGAAAAGAGGCCCTCTTGCTGTCAAATTAATGTGGCTCCACTGAGATGGATTTGGTGCCCTGGAGAAAAGACCTTGTCTTCTGCCTTACAGAGTTTATACAAGTTCCATGCTGGAATTTCTCCTAATTTCTTGTATGCAGTTTTTGAAGAAATGTATCTTTACATTTGACACTCACGGTCCATTTAAAAGAGAGTTGTGTCAACTCAACTCTAACTGGGGTTAGGCCTTCAATTTATCTATTTAAAATTTGGTAGCACTTTACAATAAATTTAATAAAAATATTAAATAAAAAATAAAATGTTCTTTCTTAATACGTAAATGTTCATTTAAGTTGTTGAAATGTTTTAGAAATTAAAATGAAAGCATGAAGTGAAATATTTTTTTCTTTTTATTTAGAAATAAATAAAATGTAGCTATTGCCATTAAGGTTAATAAATGTTATAAAAGTATTGTTCTTCGTTAATTCATGATGTTTAATTCATATTGATATTTAAGGAAACTTATTGTAAAGTGTTACCAAAAATATTTAAAATTAATTGAATGACATGTAATGAATTGCATATATCCCCCAGTTGAAGATAATTTGGAGAGATGAAACACTGAATAGACAAAAATTGGCTCTAAAAATATTTTTTTATAAGGTTATTTTTCCATCACAGGCTGTGACATTATTTTTCTGCCTCTTTAACATCCTCTACTGTATATTGACCTCACAAGACTATTGGTTTAGATTGAATATCAAGTGAGCTCAAAATAATAGTCGTGGTTGCAGAAAAATGAGTCAGAATTGGAGTTTCAAGGACTCTCTGTGTTTTCCAGATTGGTGTGGTGATTTGATTGTCAGTCAGCCTGCATGCTTGAGTTATGATGGATTCTAGCATTAAAAGAAGATGGAGAGAAAGCTGAGAGATGATGGGAGTCTTTATCCAGGTGTAATGTGTTTGAGTTAATGCTGCATGCTGATTCCCATAAAGATCATTTTGCCACTTAATATGAAAGAGGATGAGAGCAGGGCCCCATTGCATCCAAATTTGGCTGTTGAAAGCAGAAGTTCAGCTCAACTGAGACAGGGAGCTCTGTGTATCTCCACCGGCCTCTCACTAACCACACATTTACAAAAAAATCTCATATTTGAGTGAAAATAAGGCTCTGATAGGGATGGAAGGGAGAGTGTGGTCTTCGATCTGTTTTGGCGATGAACATAATGCGGTTGGGGCCAGAGAAAGTAGACTCACGCTGTTGAAGGGGCCCTGCCGGCTGGCAGCAGACAACCAACTGGACCACTCATTTAAATTTTGAAGGAAAAACACAAAATAGCAGACGCAGAGGTCACAGACTTTTTATTTATTTATTTCCTCGGGCTGAACTTCCGACCGCACAGTTTAAAGTCAGCCGTGTGGAGACATCGACCCTTTGGGATGGTTCTCCATCCTCAGCAGCTAAAAAAGGCAGAATTACCACTCTTTCTAAACTCTGTTCCCTACGGTTTGCAAAGGGCATTCTCAAAATGTTCTGAAGTCTTAGTTGTATTTGTGTATGTTGTGTTCTTGCCTTTTTTTAAAGTTGAATTTAACGAAATAGTTCTCTCCTAAATGCTAATTGTCATCATTCACTCCTTTTCATGTTGTTTCAGACTTGCATGTTTTTTTTTTTTTTTGTTTTTTGTGCAGCACAAAAACAGATGTTTAGCAGAATGTTCATGCTGCTTTTTTTCCTAACAATGAAAGCATATAGTCGCGAAGGGCTGTCAGGCTCAAAAATTGATGAAAAAACATAAGAAAAGTATCTATATTCCAAGTCTTATGATATGCAGAATATGCCATTTGAATTTGCACAATTTGAAATGGACAAACTGAGGAAATTTGAATATGTGAAAGTGCAACTGATATTTGGTTAGAAAAATAGTGCATAAGAACAATGGTGTTTGTTGGATTGACAAATCTGGAATGATGCATCTTCACGCACCATATTTGAAAATACGCAAATGCAAATGAGGGAATTCATCGCTATTTGGATAAACTTTATGAAATGTGACCTCTAAGGGCTTTAATTTACAGTTTAGACAACAAATAGCTCATTTGTTATTAGTTAAAATCTACTGTCAACCACTAAGGCAAATGAAGACCACAATGCGGTCATTATTCAGATAAAACTCACTGAATGTAACCAGCAGTGAGAAAAGACCATTATGAGGTCATCGCTCAATTAAAATCCAAATGAACTGTCAATGGGGTTCTTTGATAATGCATAGAGGTGGATTCAAGCAGTGTTGGCGCCAAGGTTTATGAACGTAACTGTGCTGTACGCAGTGTGGTACTTACATTTGGGCTTGTTTTGTGGAATGAGCTGAGTATTTAGAGCGATGGGTTGAGGCGGTAATGAGATCTCCAGCACACCATCCCATCCTCATGTTTCCTCTCCATTTAGTACAGTTTAAATGCCCCCGTACCGCTGGATATGAGTTGTGGTGATATCCCAGCGTTCCTCCATTTGATGTGGTTTCCTCAGGTTTTCTCAGCTCAGTAAAGTGCGACCGCAAGGCAGACATCAGTCGTCTCCCTTTGAACAAATGTTTAACTTTCTTTCTGCTGTTGTTTGGGTGTGCTGGACATTTTGGAGCGGCAGCCTGAGAGGTGGATGATGATGGAGGGGTTGATCTTGATGAAGAGGCCCTCCTCAGATGTTCGCTCGAAGGCATTAAGCCACTTGTCCATGTTTTAGGACTTGAAAAGAGCTGTCACCACCTGCATGGTTCTTAACTTAGGTCTTACTGTGAAACTCAAGCTCTTGCTTAGTTTTGCAAAGGTCTGGTCCACACGATTAGACCCCACCCACTTAGACGGGAAGAGACCATCTGATCAGCATGTAAAGTGCCAAGCCAGTTGGCTCCATTTGGAGTGTGAATTTAAGCTGAATTGGCCACAAAACACAGGAAGTTGGATTTGAAAGTGGAGTTTACTTAATCTATCCATTTGTCATTCTGTGTAACATTATATCATTCTACCTGTTGTTCGTCAATTTTCAAACGACTGTCAAGCTGCCGTTTTAGTTAAAAATGAGTTACATTTCTTTAAATTTTAATTTACTATAATTCTAGTTCTTCATAATTGAATTCAAGTTGCAGTTCTACGTCTTGCTTGATTCCTCAATACAATCTTAAGAACTGAAGAGGAATTTAAAAGACAATTTCATTTTAATTCTTATTGGCGAACAACACTGCTTTTCAGAGCGGGTTTATCTGAAATTATACCACAATAATAGACAGTGGTGAAAAGTATTTATTAAAATAAAGGCTTAGCAATTATTATTTCACAGACATAAAACAGTACAACGAAGTGTAATATGCCATTCAAAAATATTTATTAAGTGTCTTAAGTGAAACTCTGAATATCTTTTGAAGATTTGATGCTACTAGCCTAGAAAACTTTAGAAAATCACTGGTTTGTTTCAGCTTATAACCCTTAATCACGGAAGTTGCATTAAGCCAATCAGATTAGAGTTTGCCAGAGTAAGAAAGTGCTGTTCAGTTTTGTGTACAGGTTTGCGTGCGGTCTGTGGACTCTTGCTAAACCTGCAGCAGTTTGCCGCTTGCCCTTGCTGTAGTAGATCAATATCACTTTTTTTAAAAATTCCCAACAACTCCCCACTCATGTCACGGCTGGAGCTTTTCATCTCTAGTGGGAGTCCAATTATAAGGTTTGAGCATAAGCGCAGGAATGTGAGGAGTATGTTCGAAGGTGTTTAAATTGACACGGGGTGATGGCAAGGTTATCGGCTGCCCACAAAGTTTCTATTCGAAGGGTGGGTGAAGCTGCTAATTGCCCCTGTTTAGCACCCTGGTTTCGTGGAGCGGAGCAGAACGGTCGGCTTATTACAGGGACGAATGCTTTAGAAAACAAACCTGCGGAGGTCCAACATGAAACCCAAACACAATTCAGCCCAAAAATGCTTCATGTTCACACAACTGATTCACAGTTTGTTGTGTGGCTTAAAGTGATTGTTGTTTGGTTCACTTAGACTGAACAAAGCAAAAATGAGAGATGGGGAAAAAATGTTGGCACCTCATAGGGCTTGATAGGTATGCAGTATAAAACACCCATTAGCGTCATCAAAAGAAGATTTCGAGGAAGTTTAAAAGATTTTATTTTTCCCACTGCCTTGTTTTTATTGTTTTAAGATGTCAATCGCCAAGTCTTTGCCTTTGTAGATTTGTAATCTGTGAATGCTACCTTCTTGTACTGAATGATGCTTTTGTTAAAAAACAAAATGGCAAGTTCAAGGGGTGGTATGATTTAGTTGCCATAATGGGTGTAATAACACAGCGGACTTAATTCTCCCAGGCAAGCCGATCTTGGCAGCCTTGATGTAACGTTCTTAGGGGCGCTGGGGCGGATTTGGCATCTGGGTGGTAAGAGAGAGAGAATCTGACATGATCTCTTCTAAGAAGGCTGGAGCAGTCAGGGGCCATGAAGCCCTGGCCTGGAGATCTTAGCGAGCATGTGAACACGGATTATTACAGCATGGAGCCAATGAGGCTGGACGTGTGTGAGAGGCCAAGTGGGCCCTGCAGCGATTAGACTTTAAACAGCGTATAATGGCCTCGGCCCTCCCCGTCTCGACCCCGTTGCTCATGTACCCGAGAGCCATAATCCAGCAAAATGTCAGGAAAGCGCAAAGACGCACGTAACGTCTTTGTAAATGTCAAGGGTGCTTAAAGAAAACAGTGCACCGGTGGTACCGCTGTACGGCGAGACAGATCACATCAAACGTTCCTTGCTGCTCTGGGGTCTTCTGCTTGTTCCATTATCATTACATCACATTAAGAGCGGCTTAATCTTTCGTTGTTAAACCAGCAGTGATAGGACAGTTCTCTTGTCCTACAGGAACCTCAACTTTAGAGACTTTATCTTCAGATAGGCTTGCCTTAGTAGCAACCACAGCTAACATTTAAAAGCGGAGAGAATTCTAAAAAAAAAAAAAAAAATTTTATAAAAATATGTGCAGAATTGTGCTGGTTGCTCTTTTCCATGCAATTACAATAAATAGTGACTTTGGGAGGTTATTCAGATTCAAAAAGACACAAAAATTTTGCAATTTTTTATTTATTGTCTTGGTTTCTATGATAAAGCTTCTTCAGACTTTAAAAGCTCCACAGACTTTGAAAGTACCATCACTGTCAGAAATAAATTGCAAAACTGTATCTTTAGGTCAAGGGTGTCCATTTCTGCTCCTATAGGATCACCTTCCAGCAAAGTTTAGCTCCAGCCCCAATTAAACAAACCTGAACCAGCTAATCAAGGTCTTCAGGATCACTAGAAATGTTCAGGCAGGCGTTCTGCGGTAAATTTCCTTCCGGGAGCAGGATTTGGATTACAGCAGCTTGTCACTGGGTCAGGACCCTTAAAAGGACAACTTTGTAGCTTATCTACCCCTAAAAAGTACCTTAGTACTTATAATATGTACCCTTAAGGTACTACTATGAATCTTTTAGGAGTAAATAAGGATCAAAGAAGTCCTTTTGAGGGTACTGTAAGGGAACCGTAGTCACAAGCTGTTGTACCCCTAAGGGTACTTTTTTGCCATTTTATTCTGAGAGTGTATAGAAATTAATGTTTTTAAAGTTTCCTTTTATGATGTTCATGTTCATTCATCTCAGGATGATGGCAGACACCATTGTTGTCACATCTCTTAATTAGTTATAATTGGTTGGGAATGTTTGAAAATGCAAATTAAATTTGAGAGAATATTTAGAACTTTCAGTGAATAAACTTTTAAATTCCTCATACAGAGCTATTTTATGGATTCAAAGGACTTGGTAAATAGTAATATAAGTTTTACAGACTATTTATATTGCACTATTTATATTGTCAAAGTCTGTCTCCATTTTTGTTGTTGTTGATGTTCTTGTTTTGAAATGGGATATTTACTTAACACCCTGTGATATCTGTTTGGAAAGGCATGAGTATGTTTAAACAAGTCAGAAATAATTTTTCAGAATTCATACAAGTACATTCCGAGTAAGATTCAGGGTGAGTTTGAGGTTGATTCATAAAGTAGATACACTGCATGTGTACTCTGCACTGTAGTAGACGGCTGCTCAGGAGACTCTTGTGCCTCATGTCAGCGTTTGGTTTGGCAGGAATAAATCAAGTTGTTCTCTACAGGGAACTCCTGCTGTCTGACTGAGAACCAAGGCTGCACTTAAATCACCAACATCCTCACGCTAACAGCCATCGCTGATTCTCCACCACCATAGAGATCCTTAGGATGATCTCAGCATTACGCCACATCTGAGGACAGTTTTGGAGGTGTGAATTTACACCTCTGTCACTCCAGCTGTGTTTATTTATTCCAGTTATTCAGAAAAACATGCAGACTTTTTTTACGCATAGATATTCTCGGAGGTTAATCTGTAATGGATTAGCTATAGTTTATGTGAGCTTGTATGTATGTCGGAGCGTTCAAGGACTTTAACTCGTCTAAGTGTTTGGCTTTTCCATCCTAGCCCTGTCGAGATTCTAGCAGTGCCCCATAAATCATGCTCTGAAATTGAAAGGGTGAACTGGAAAACTCACAACGACAACTTTGAAGGAAAAAAACAGAGGTTAAATGGAGAAAGTGACGCTACAGCATAGCCTCTGCTATCACTGAAAGGGAAGGCTGAAAAATGTATTTCTCAAATGCAAACGTTCGCATACTCCTCCGCTTCTGCTCCACTCTGACGGCTTGGGAATGCTCAAGGTCGGGACTCAGGGATGCATATATCCATACGTCTTATCAGTGCTGAGGTGAAGCGAGGAACTCATGCTGGCAGCTCCTGTCCGCAAATAAATCATATTGACCGGCTCAGCCATACTCTCAGAATGGGCACTGGCTGAGCCCATCCACAGATATCCTCTATTCCATCCTAAATCACTGTCATCTAAAATCACCTCCATCGTAAAATGAAAGTACTGTAGTGTCTGCCAGCTATATACTATGACCTTATTTCAAATATGTGTTACTATTTTTCATACAAATTATCTCCAAAAGTATATGGGCATTTAAGATTCTAATAACAATATCTATCTATCTATCTATCTATCTTATCTATCTTATGTTATCTATCTTATCTATCTTATCTATCTATCTATCTATCTATCTATCTATCTACCCATCTGTCTATCTGTCTATCTATCTATCTGTCTGTCTGTCTGTCTGTGTCTGTCTGTCTGTCTCTCTGTATCTCTATCTATCCTTTGTTGTTCTGTCATTCATTCATTCTAATGTCTGTTTAGACTGTCATCCTCTTTGTTTTTCTGTCATTCTATCTGATATAGTAACATTTTTCAAATGTCTTAAGTGTATCTATATGTACTGGAGAAATTTTAGCTAGTGAATTTTTTTGGTCTTTTATATCAGTTTTTTTTTCAGTAAGTGAAATTGCCACATCCAAATTTAAAAAGCTTTCATCTCCTTTTTTTCTGTGGCAGGATACCATCCCAGAAGCCTGAAGTGATGAGTCAAATCTATTTTTAACCTGGAGCATGCTCTGTTATAATTTTGGACATGTGCTGAGCTTCCCCTGCTGTTCGTTAGGAAAACGGTGCTCAGACATGAGGTTCACAGCTCCAGCACCTTGACAGAATTTGTATTTATTTTTTATTTTTTTCCAAATATGTTGTTAGTGGATAACCAAACTTGTTATAGGTGGCGTGTTATCAAGGCAAGCTTTGTCGATGTCCAAGAGCTCATTTACTTTCTTTATTTATAGATGAAAAATACTCGACCACTGATATACACACACCGTACATACTGTGAGCTCTGTTTTTCTGGCTTGTGCCTCCTGTCCACACACACCTGCTCCTGAGGCAATTTGTTTTGGCGCGGTGGTCCGCAGGCTGCTGCCCAGGGGGGGATGTTGCTCAAGGTGATAGGTTGGGACAGCATAATTAAACAGTCGGAAACGGGAGCGAAGAGATGCCAGGAAGAGCGAGGGAATGAAGGGAGGGGTGTTGTGGAGCAATACGGCCTCGTGTTGAAGGCAGGTGCTTGATAAGATGAAAGAGGGATGAAACTGAGGAGTGCTGCCAACTTCTGAGCAGAGAGGGAAATGGAGTGAACGCTGCCACTCAGGCCAAACACAACACGGAGGAGTGGACGGTGGCCAAAGGACCTCCGTGCGCACCCTGTGAATTTATGTCTGAACCACACGTTTCTCTCACACGTTTGCTATCATAGTAACTCTCATTTTCGTTCGGATCTGTGGTCGGAGCCGTTTCTTTGCATTAATGTATTAGCTGCTGAGGCTATGGCTTTATCCATCGTTTTATACACATCCTGTCATTCTGCCGTACAGCAGATGAATTAACTGTGGAGTGAGTGGTTGTTTGGCACCCGAGTTCATACATTATAGGTTCTCTGTGTCTTTCTTTCACTGTATATATTGGATAAGAATCGTGGATGGAACAGCGGAGGACATTCAACATTCCCAGTCAACCTGTTTCTTTTTCCCCCATGAGCCCTCTGGAGTTCAAATAACCATACTATAACTGCTTTAACAGATCAAACGCTTAAAACTCATGTGCTTTAAGATATTTGACTAAATCATAATTACTGTGAAACTCGTGTTTTGAATACTGTACTGTATTCTGAACCTCTTGTGAATTTCAGAAACTTGGTTTTGGTGGGGTGTCAAGAGTTTTACTTTAAAGTCAGCTTTATTTGTATAGCACTTTTCACAATTCACAATGTTTCAGAGCAGCTTTATGGTAAATTACAGTAAAGTACAGTAGAAGTCCACATTTAGCAGGTTAGAGCTGGGCGATATGGTGGTTTACATTTGGTGATGAAATAAACGCTCAACCAGTTGAGATTTGCTGTCTAGTTTATATTGCTTTATGTATATTTGTATTACTAGGGGTTTGGGTGGTTGCTAGGTTGTCGCTAGATGGTTGCTTGGGATTTTGGGGGTTGCCAGAGTGTTGCTATGTGGTTTCTAGGGGTTTTAGTGTATGCCAGTGTGTTGCTATGTGGTTTCTATGGGTTTCATTGATTGCCAGGCTGTTGCTATGTATTGATAGGAGTTTTGGGTGGTTGCTAGGGATTTTGGGGGTTGCCAGAGTGTTGGTATCTGTTTTCTAGGGGTTTCAGTACTTGCCAGGTTGTTGCCATTTTATTTATAGGAGATTTGGGGTGGTTGTTAGGGTGTTGCTAGGTGGTTGCTAGGGATTTTAGGGGGTTACCAGAGTGTTGTTATGTGGTTTCTAGGATTTTCAGTGCTTGCCAGTGTTTTGCTATATATTGATAGTTTTTTTTTTTTTTTGGTGGTTGCTAGATGGTTGCTTACAGGCCCAATTCCTGTAATATTTTAGCCTCAAAATATGGTTCAAGTTCCTCCTTCAAAATGTATGGGATTTTTGCTTCTGCCAGCTTTACTGAAAATCATTAATCTGATTAATTTTAAAGCTCAAATATGCATTTCCTTTTAAAACAACCTGCAAAATTTTGGGCATTATTAATGTTTATTGTTCAAATTGTGCTGGGAGAGTTACAGGCCAATGTTTAATGCTTGGAGTTAGAGGTTTGTTCAAATCCCTTTGGCTTAGCAAGCACTGTTAATTAGAAAAAAATACAGATTTATTCTGCCTAACAGGCTTGTTTCCTCTTTAAAATCTCTTGGTCTTTGTTGCCATGCATACAGCTGAGAAACGGCATGTGAACGGACCCAGGGCAGTTCTCAAGTCGAGCCGTCACCCCCAATACGTGCGCTTCTGCAGATCGACAGGCCTGTGAATTGAGACACGCTTTGACTCACGGCCTGAAATCACGGCGGGATTTTAAACCGAGATGAATCCGCAGCACTCCCTGGTCCCCTGTGCTTGCCTTAAGCTGTGCGCAGGAAAGAGAATGGAATACATATCAGCCGTTTTATCATGTGACACGAGAGACAAGAGCCCTCTGGATTTCTCAGAAATGTCTGATTTACGAAAGGGAAAATTGATTTTACAAATGAGCGAGGTTTTTTTTTTTTTCTCCCCTCTCTCTGTTTTCATTTCACTTGGTTAGCAACGGGTTCATTATCCATGGCACGGCTGATATGCGTGTTAATCTGTCCCTCATTTACGATTATTGTACTTGATCTGAATACAGCTAAATAAATCTCTCAGCAAGCTCATGTTAACAGACCCCGGTGGCGGCTTTTATAAGTTTCCTCTGATTTGCAACCGGAGGATAATTTTCCCTCCACAGTGGCGTCAATATTAGGTTGTTTTTGATGGAAAACTGGGAGCCCGCTGTGACCTCACATTAATCGAAGTGCAGCAGCGAATGAATCTCCATTGCGATTCGGGACTCATAGCCCTAATCGAAAGGGTAATGTATCAAAATGGAAAATGAATTAATCCTCTCTCGTGTTTGCTGGGCTCCTCGGGTTTCTTAACTGTGCTAGACGGAGACAGATGTTGCTCAGCTGAAAGAGGCCTGTTGTACCTGTGTAAAAGGATAGCCTCCAAGCGAGTCTCCTGTCGTTTCATTGTGCGGTGTTGACATCAATACTGTTGTTATTTTGGAAGCAATTCCTTGTGAATTACGAAAGCCTTGAGTATTCGATACTGAGTGGAGGAATGAATTGTGGTGGTGGTCAACAGTAGCAATTTTGTTTCATATTTCATGCTAGGTTTTTAGCCCTGTGATTCTTAAACTGTGGTACAGTATGTTCCCACACGGGACCCATCCCAAGGGGTCAAGGTTTGGCTGGTTAGCCGGGTCCAGTTAGCCTGCTGGAAGATACCATTACTGCATTGACTCTCAAAAGTAGCGTTCAGGCTTTGATGGTCATTCAAAAGCAGGCATGTATTTCACAGCATTTCGTTATATTGTAGTACATCATGTGATTTGTATTTCACATCACAACTCATAATGTCATAACATCATTTTCCTGCAACACCTCAGTGATTAGTTACATGGTCATTGAGATGAATGACAATGATATCTTATCTTATCTTATGGTTATCCATATTTAGGAAACTCAAAACTGATCCAATTTATGCTCTTAAAACATGTTCCTTGTGTCATTGTGAGCAAATTATCAGTGTACATCTTTATAATCATTCATTAAATTTTCTTTACGCTCTTAAAAAATAACGGTTCCAAGGGGGGTTTTCACAGCGTTGCCATAGAAGAACCATTTTTTGGTTCTCCAAAGAACCTTTCAGTGAACAGTTATTAAAAGAAACACTTTTGTCTTAGCGTGTGGAATATTTTAATATTCTGAAGAACCTTTATTCCCTATTAAGAACCTATAGTGCAATGGAATGATTAAGTTCCTTCATGGAACCATGGATGCCAATAAGGAACTTTTATTTTTAACAGTGTAGGCAAATGCCTACAGTATAAGCATCAATTCAATGTGCTTATTCTCTCTGCTCCTAGTGCTCTTAGTCCATATTCGATAACTTTGACATTGTTTGTCCAGCATAGGTGAATGTAGTATAATGATATATACGTGTGTTGGAATAATCGGGGCGTGTGAGATTTACACTCATGCATTCCATACAGTGAACGCGAGGGCTTTCCGAGTCATCTCAGACAGTCCTGCACTCCGCTGTTGCTTATTTATTTATTCCCCGATGTCAGACCCCCATCCCACAGAACAGCATCCTAAATCTGCTGCCTGCCATCTCAAGGTGAAAGGGATAAATTCACCACCCTAGCACTGGGGGTCTGCTTCCATCCACTCATCCCTAAAGAATCTTACTTTTGCTTTATGTCCCGGATGCCAAAGGAGGGGCAACGATGAGTGGGCCACGCCAATGGGGATTGTCTTGTCTTGTTAAGATTTGGCTTACTGAATACTGTCCTGTATTTTAGGGATGCACTTGGACTGACTTGGCACATAGTTCAAGGAAGGAAAACTTCTGATACATCACAGGCTTTTCCGCCATCTCAAGCTTTAATAACTTTTGAATTCCTATTGTGCATTGTCTTTGTAATGCCACGCGAGTCTTTTGTAAAGCTACATTGCGTCTATTTTTTTGCATGCTTGCAGAAGTTCCCTCTTGTGTTTCTTTGTTACCCTCTTTCTGCGATTGGCATTCATCTTTTTCTCCATTTGATGCTTGTATGAATCTTTCACTAAGGAGGCAGCTTTGTGCTGAATTGAGGGAAATCTGAGAAGAAAAACATCACTCGATACACACTTGCAGCATACATCACTACAGAACACTTCTTACAGCACTACAGAAAGCAGAAAAAGGCAAGACAACTCCTCAGATCTGCGTCTTCAGCAATTCTGATGCAGTTTAATCATTTCTGATGACATTATCAAATCATCTATCTGTGCCAGTTCATTGTCTTGGGAGGAAAAGTGTGGACTTGCAGTAGTCAGAAGACAACTACTTTATTTAATTGTTGAAGAAAATGAGTTTAAATATAAGTGAATTTTACATTTTATATTAATATTAATTTAATAGTATTAATTTATTGCGTTATTAATATTTTACAGCACTTATTCCATCAGTGTTACCTCATGTTTTTAGTATGCCAGTGTTACTATCATTGCAATACTTTTATAGTTTTTATTAATATTTTGGATTATTTTTGTATTTTCAGTTTACATTTTGATTTTACAGTTTTAGTAATTTTGTTGTGTTTTTGTCATTTTTATTAGTTATTTTTTTATATTTAAATATAAAAAAGTTATGTTAATAAGTTATCTAAATATTTGTGTGTTGTTTATTAATTTTTATTTCAGTTTTAGTTAAGTACATCAATTTAAACTACATGAAAATTCTTTGAAAATAGCTGAAATAAAATAAATGTTATTTTACTTCAGTTAATGTTTTTAAGTAGCATTTTTATTATGATTTTAGTTTAATTTAATAACCTTGTAACACACTAAAATGCAAGTACGAAATTACTATATTTGCCCCAAATATATCTACATTTTAATCTAAATGCACATGAAACATTATCAGCAGAATTGTCTGGTATTTTAGTTGTTATTCATTTCTCAGTTATAACTTCTTATAAAGTTAATGTAATTGTCAAAGTTGAATCCCTTTGAGTGCAGTGGATGATTGACAGCGAAGTCCTCCACTGCTGTTCGGGACACCTCAGTGCGCATCAGTGTTTACATTTTAGATGCAGTTGTGGTTTTGTGCATTTTTTATTCATTCTGAATGTGTTTTAGTGATCAAATCCAAAGTTTCCCACAGTCGATCGGATCACTGAAACATCTTAATAGCAGGTGTAAATGGGGCTTCTAAGATGGAAATCAATCTCAAGCAGACCAAGTCGCAATCCTACTTCATTACTCTGTACTTTTCTTCATACAGTCGGGATGAGTTGGCATTGGTGAGCTTCTTACTTCAAGGCAATTAAATGAGGAGCAGTTTGAGCCGCTCATTTCTCTACATATTTAAATCCAAACCCAGCGCAGCTGTCCAGCCCAAGAGCAGAAGGTAGAGAACAGATCTGAAGCTAATTGGGCTAACAGCACTGGCTCTGTGTCAGTCCCTTCTGCCCCGCTGGCTAACAGGACTCCTGATAGGCGCCCTCCAGGGAACGCTTCACAGCTGCACTTCTTAAGAGCTCATTTCCCTAATAGCAGCCCCATTTTCCTCTCTTCCCTTATCTCTATATTGTTTCTTTTCATCTCTTGCTTTTATTCCCATACTTTTCTCTGGTGCCCTGCCATTGGCCGCTTTCGGCTGGCCCATTCGTCAGGTATGTGGCGCAGACCGGACCACATACATATGGCAGCGCTCAGGGAAAGTGAACATCTGAATAAAAAGAGCGAGCTTCAAATACTTACTGTTATATGTGCTTTATTCCAGCATGTTTGTATTTGTATAATGAGGGGGATCTCTAAGCCCACTTCAAACTCCTCATGAGTAATTACCACCGTAGCTGCTTTGTTTGTGGAGAGAGTGTGGCATCTGTGCAGGATATGTTTGTTTTGGCTGCAGGCCATTTTGAAGCTCTTGTTAGTGTACGCATTAACAAATATCTTGTTTGTGGCCATGTGTTGGCTTGTGCTAGAGTGTATTTATACAGTATATCTGCCTGGCTCTCTAATAGGAAAGCCATCTCGTCCCCAGGCTGTGATCATACGGAGGGAAGTGGGGTTGACTTCCACAGGGGGGCATCCTCCGCCCCCTCCATCCCACATCAAAGCATCCCTGTCTGGGAATCAAGGCCAATGAGCCCCTCCACTTTTTCCACCCCGTATCTGTGTACAGAACCGCTGGGCTGAGAGGAGCGATTGACTTGTGAAGGACTTCATTAAAGCCCGAGGAGACATTCCAAGTTCCTTCATCCATCTGTTTTCCTCCTGCGTTCCCTCCCTCCATTTGTTTCTCTGTATTCCACATCCTCTTTCCCTTTTGGCTCCTTCCTCTCCGGATTAGCAATCACATTTATGTGAAGAGCACACATCCACTCATCTAGTCGGATGCGGGTGTCTGTCTATAGCTTATTAACCTGGAGTCACTAGGAATTGTGCTATTTACTAAATGGCTGGGGATATTCAGTGTCTGCTGGTTTTGGGATTGAGACACATGGGCTCTAGCTATGTATATTGAGATCTGAAAGACTGGGAGCACACTGAAAAATGTAACGTTTTAGGATTTGGAAAATAAAGAAAAGTTATTCATCATGAGCTAATACTTTGTTCTCTTAATCATAAGCAAATTTGTTTTTAGAAGTTGTTGTTGGTCATTATTTTATATATACCAAATAAGTTAAAAATGTATAATAAAAAATATTAAATGTATATATAAATATATATTTAAATTTTTTCTCATCAAAAGACATCATCTGTCATCTTGATGAGTGAGAGATGTCATCTTGCATTGTGGGGTGTTTAGGATTGGCCAATAGTAGTAATAATAATAGTAATAATAAACAATTAACAACAAACAATACTACTACTAATAATAAAAATAACAATTATTATTGTTGTTGTTGGTTTTGTTGTTGTTGTTTTAAATAATAATAAATAATAATATTTTGTTATTATTGTTGTTATTATTACTGTTTTCTTTTGTTTTTGTTATTAATATAATAATGATGTTAAAAATAACAACAACAGCAATAAAAATAATAATACAATTTTACTTTTTAAAACATTTTGATTAATTTAATAATTAAAAAATTTAATTAATTTTATTAATACATTTTTGTTGATAACAATCTGTCATGGTGTTAAATGAGAGAAATGCAGAGCAGAAGCATTTTAACAAGTGGTCTCAGACTTTTGGATCCTTGTCTCTCTGTCTGTCTCATTTTTCTTTTGCTGTCTTTTGTGTCGTCTTATGGTAGAACATGCTTTGATCCTGAGCTTGAGTTCCTGTCTGTCTCTCAGGCACCAGCAGGTTTTGAAGAGGGTTTGCTCCTGCCGCACCATCCCTCTCTGGTTCACAGTCCCAGTCCTGGGAATACCTGTGAAGATTAGTGTCTGACCTGGAAAAGGGCTCAGTCTATTTTAGTCCGGAGGGGGATGCAGGTGGGTGGCCGTCTGTGAAAACCTCACTCATGTGATGCCCTTAGTTCCCACCCTTGATAATTTTGTCCCACTTATTCCTTAATATCTTATATGCACCTCTTTATCTTCCCTTTCCCCCTCCAATTGTATCCCTTTCTTTTTCCAGCTCAGTCTCCTTTTGTCTAGTTTCTTCTATCCATGATTGTCTTTTGTCTCCCAGCCTTTGTTCTCTCCTTCATCAGCAGTTGGCGTATTCCCCTCCGTTGCACTCTGTTCCCGCCCCCCCTTGCCGAGGCTTGAGCACTGTGTGAATCTGAGCACATGAGTACTTAAAGATCCCATTTTCCGCTGCTTTTCTCCGAGGTATGATCGGCATGTGTGCGGTCCAGCTCGCTGATCCCCAACAATGTTAACACATGTCTGCAACAAAGAGGAGACGCGTACCCCCTCCGCCTCGCCAGACCTTTCATCTCCACACCATGCTATCTGATAAACCGACGGCCAGAACCCCCATTGGATCGGCGCAGCACTGCGGGCCTGTGTGAGCATCTCAAACCAATGGCCCTGTTTGTCAGATCACTCTCCTCTTCCCCTATATCACTCCTCTCCCTCTCACTCTCTCACATCTTCAGTATGTTCTCTTGCTCAGTTGTGATAAGGGGCTGAAAGGTGCATGTCATCCTGTATTAGCATCACTGCACTTTTCACCTGCTCGTCTACTGGTGGATTTGCCACCACTCTGGCTGTATTCTAAAATGTAGTAAGCTGCCTTGCTGCCTACTAAGGGAGCATTTTAATAGAATGGAACATCATAATTGACTGATTTGCAATACTCTACATATACATACATAAAATATTCACAAGAGACTTGGCTCATCATTGATTTTCAATAGTTTTGTTTTTCGCGTGTTGCTAAGCTGATGGCATGGAAAGAACAGAAATAATATATAAATATATTATATATATATTATTTTTTTGCCTTGCCTGTCATCTTGATTAATTTTTCACTGTGCTCACATCAATGAATTGTGCCCCTTTTATTATTATTATTATTATTTTGTTGTTATCAATATTGTTGTTAATTGTGTTGTTATTAATAAGGCTGTTAATAATAATAATTATTATTATTATTGTTATTTCTGCTACTACTACTACTACTGTGGTTCTGTTGTTGATGTTATTAGTATTGTTTGAACATTCATAACATAACATAATAAGGCTGTTAAATATTTACCTACAATAATAATAATAATTAACATTATTTATTTGTTTATTTATTTATTTAAAAAAAAAATGTAAACCAGCCTTTGCATTGGGGCATATCTATAATATCTTAATATTACTGTCTGTATAGGCAGCTCGCTTGTTTTTGAAACTGGGTTACTAGTCATATGGTGTTCCAGAGGTTAAACGGTTTGTTAAATGCATAAACAGTGTAGTTTATTAGAATCAACTCTGATAACTTGGACTCAATTCCTTCTTCAAAACATGTAGCTCACACTTCCTAATTGCAGCATTGTTTGCATTTGTGTTTTTGGATCTTTTTTTATCAACTCTGATAACTTGGACTCAATTCCTTCTTCAAAACATGTAGCTCACACTTCCTAATTGCAGCATTGTTGCAATTTTTTTTGTTGTTGTTTATGCTGTGTGGGTATTTGTAAAGAGTAGCTAATGGGCCGTGGTTGTGCTGGAAATTCACTTGAGCATGTTGAACATGAACAACACCCCAAAACTCTCCCGACCGACATGAAGTGCTGCCGTCAACACGGGCCCGAACGCTACAGGCGATAAAGTGCCTGCCAAACAAGGCAGCCTCAAAATAACTACTAAACTCTGTCTGGGCTTAACGTCACTCCACACATATAGTTATGTGCAGATCTGCCTTTTTCTGCGGTATTACTGACAGTGTTTATGTCTATGAGATCATTACAAAATGACCTAGATTGCAATGATTACGGGCGATTACTAGAGACGGAACGTTTTGACGGCTAGGAATATATAACATCCATTTTGAGGGTGTGGATTGAGCCGGGTCAGTTTGAAACCAAGTGGGAATACCGTGTCAGAATTTGATGCAGCAAAACTTTCTCGTAGTAAAGCAGAAATTACTTTTTTATTATCCTTATTGAGTGAACGGGGCAGGTTTTTCACAGCTCAGGTTTTGGATAAATTATGTAGACGCTGCAGCTCTAGCTGCCCTAAAATTACAATACTGTGTGTTCTTTCGGGAAATTGTGCATACAGTTTCAGAAAATTCAGAGCTCAGCATGTTTTCTCCATTCCAAGGCACTGTAAAATGCTCACTGGCTTTGTTTCTTCCTGATTTTACTCTTCCCGCTCTTTTAAAATCTCAAGTAAAGAGGACAGAGATCGAAATCGAGAAAATGGAGCCGTAAAAAAACAAGTCCCGCAGGACTCTTCAGTCAACCCTTTATTTAAATACCATGCTGTGTTTTTTAAACTTTAATTGCTCTTGTATTGCCAATTTTTTTCAGCTATAATCTCTGCTTAACAAAACTGATTTCACAAAAAAGGCACAGGGAAAAAAACGCTGCCTTTTCAGTTGATTATACGTTCCCTGTGCCAAGCAATTATCGTCCTTAAATATCTATTCTTTAAAAAGGGAAGGAAAAAAGAAAGATTGACTGAAAAAAACAGAAACGCAAAGTAGAACTGACAGGCAATCATTTTACAAAGAAATGATCCCAGCAAACGAAACTACTTTTTTTTTTTCCCAAGAGAAATTAAATTATCAGACATTTGCAGGAAGGGTGCTTATGGGTCATTTCAGTTAAGCAGATAAACATTTTCATGTCTCCATCATACGTGTCTTAGTATACTGGATGAGATATTAAACTCACCATTTTTAAAGATCAAAATCATTTTAGTGAGTTTCTTTCGTCATAATTAAGTGAACATGGGGTGAATTTTAAATTATTTCACTACTGAGCAGATTTGCACTGCCAGAGTGTAAACTGCCCGTTTCTAAAGATACATTCCAGTCATTTTGTATTTTTCCTTCTCAAATCAAAGTGTTTCAATTAAAACATGCTTTCTTTGGAATTTTGTTTTAATTAGTAATCATTTTATATTTTTTCCTGTCTTCACTTTCCATCCATTTGTGTGGAACATGCAGAATTTTCTCCATTTCTGCATCTGGTTAAACAAGAAATTAGACACACAGTGGATAACACTTTTAAGATTCTGTTTGATGTGAAAAGCATGTAGGGTTTGTGTTTTATAAAGCAGTTCTCTAATTTGATTGGACAAGCAGCATTCCATAACAGCACTGCAGCCGTTCAGTGTTTATATCAGTCTGATTGTTTGTGTGCGTGTTTCTCAATCTTTTTGTCAAGTGCTTCTCATTGCTTACTCTAACTCTTTAAAAAGTGGTGATTTTGCGACAGCTTCATCTCTGACCCCAAGACCATGTCTGCTCTGGTCCCTTTAGTTCCTCTCCTCTTCTCTCCCAGCATTGATTCTGAATCATTTATACGGTGCCCTTGGACGTCTGACCCATTTCCTGACTCCACTCTGTACCCACCATTTCAGCTTTTCAGTCCCAGTGTCTGGAACTTTCTGGAACACTCTGACTAAAAGCTTTCAGCAGATGACAGATAATTCTCAGATTCTGACTTTCAGTCTTAAGCTCTTACCTTTTGTTTGTGTCTGTGTAGGTTTCCTTAGCTAAACTTTAAGGAGGTGAACAAAATCTATCCCTCAAGGAACATGTCATTAAAGGTAAAAAAAAAGGTGAATAACACACACGTGTGTGTGTGTGTGTGTGTGTGTGCGCGCTATTCATCTGAACTTCAAAGAATCCTGAAAAAAAAAGTTTCCACAAAAATATTAAGCAGCACAATTGTTTTCAACATTGGTGATGATAAGAACTGTGTCACACTCAGGTGCACTCAAAACACTCACGAAGATGATGAAGGTAAAATTACCTTTAATATACCACACAGAAGGTAAATCCACAATAGGAAGGCTTAGCACACGTGAAAACATAGACATAGAGAACATAGAAACATAGAGATCCGACAAACACTAACAGAACATACAGGAACTTAAATACACAGGAAAATGAAGATAATAAACTAGACACAGTTGAACAGAATGAACTAATCAGACACAAGGGAAAACTAGGTCAAAACAGGAAAACAAGAGGAAAGACAACAAACTAAAAGTCCATGATCGTGACAAATTGTTTCTTGAGCAGCGAATCAGCATATTAGAATGATTTCTGAATGATGATGTGACACTGAAAATTCAGCATTGTCAGTACAGGAATAAATTACATTTAAATATATATTGATATAGAAAACAGAATATAGAATCTTAAAAATATTCAAAAACATTTTACTGTATTTGTGATCAAATAAATGAAGAGTTTGTGAGCATAAGAAACTTTTTTTTTTAATTATTGAATTTACACTTTAAATTTAAAAAATATTCATAGTAATAGTAATAATTTAAATGATTTTACTGTTTTTGCCCCATTTCTCAATAAAATTCAACATTTCTAAGAAAGTTTCTCTATAACTGTCTCCTGAACTGTCAAAACTTGACAAAAAAATGACAAGCTCAGGTGTCCTATTAAAGGGAGACGAAGCTGTTCGCAGAGTCTGCTTTTCATTCACAGTTTTGATTGCTTTTAGATTCAAACTAAATTATTGTAATAATAAAGTGCTTATCTATTAGTGAGTGTGTGTGTGTGTGTGTGTGTGTTTGTAGTGGAGAGAAAATGATTGACAGGCCAGTCATGGCAGTGTGCTGGCTCAGCCTGAGGTTGTCCATATTTTCGACAGGAAATGGCTCTCACGGTATCAGACCCTTGAATCTTGTTCGTTAAAATCTACCTCCTATTACTGAGGAAAAATCTCTCTCTCTCTACAGTGCGGGCCTCCTGTCACAAGTCACTCTGTAGCTGTCGCCATACCGGCATCTGTCAAAGGCGCTCAGTTCCTTCAGCAGATTAACATCGCTGACACAGAGAGTGGGATATGGGGGTAAGAAACGGAGAGAAGGGAAAAGAGAGAGCAGGGGAATGTGGAAAAGATTAGCCGGGATGGCTAGAGGGGGGAAAGGCTGATATGTGCGCTCTGTCTTGTCATCTGTTTCAGCTGGAGTGGAGTGCGGGAGTCTGAGCTGTCTTGTCTTTTCTCTGTATCTCAATCCCTCTCTCTCTCTTTTCGCTTGTGTGGTCCGACTATTTTCCTCCCCGGCAGCTGCTCGCCCTCTTAAAGTTCCTCTGAGTGGCTCTAAAGATGAAGCTTGTGATAGCGAACATCAGCAGGAAGAGAGCGGAGAGACTTACCTCTGCTCTGCTTTTGTTCTGCCTCAAGAAAAAAAAAACTAAAAGTTCGCTGAGGTGCTTATGGGACTTTCTTGCTTTTAAGCGAACATCTTGAACACTTCAGAGCGAGCCGAAAAAAAGCTTGACTTTGAAATCTCACACGCCCAGGTGTGTCAAAGGCTCACTTTGAAAGCCGAATCGATCACTTTACCTTTGTCTCTCGGTCTTGCGCCCCAAAACCGTTTTTTCCGACTCGTTTTTATTTTTAAGCTTCAAAGCAGAACCCAACCTCATCGTCTCCCTCCCTCTTTGCTGCCCTGTGCTCGTCAGGCTCAAGGTGGCCCAGGGGCTGCGTCTGAAGTGTTGGGCAAAGATGAGATCCAGACCCTCACTCCCCACTGTAAATCGCTCCATGGCTGCTAAACCCTGCTGGGGCCAGAAATATAGCCCTCAGGGGCCTTACTGCAGCACCAGGTCCCCAAACCCTGCAGTATTTGTGTCGTAAATAGCTTGAGTGTGTGGTTGCGTGTCTGTTTTTGCGTGTGCTTCTCAATTAGATGTTCCTTTGAAGTAATAATTAGAAGGGAATATTGGTTGATGTGATAATTTTTTAACTGCATCTAATAATTGATGGCAAATATTATTTTGCCATGTTTAAAATAATATATTTTTAACATGTTTTTTTTAAGTCCTTCCCAGGCTAGAAAGAGCAATTGCTCTGAATTCATTGGAGTTGTGATGTTAGAAACCCAAATTCATTAACACATGACCTCCCACTTTCACATATCAGTGACACCTGTTTAAAATTCAGAGCTTGGCCTGTCCAGTAATGTTAGAGTAATGAATTTCTAAACATCAGGAGAACTATCAAAATCAGTCAAATTTGGAAATATTGAGCAGACGGACTGGATAATGGTTATTAAAAACGTTTTTAAAAAGTTTTGGCAAATTTAAAAAATATTATTTTATTTTAGTTGGTTGGGTTTTTTTTTTTCTTTTGGTTGGTTGGTTTGGTTCTTGTTTGGTTGTTTTGGTTGGTTGCTGTTGGTTGGTTATTTAAATCCATAAGTATTTTTTTCCAAAACTATGCAAATTTTAGTTTTCATGACCACATATCCAGCACAGTAATTATTATTTATATGTACTGGCATGATCAGACCAATGCTAATATTTGAGGTGAAAAAAAATCAAGTATTATAGTAATAACAGTTGTTATTGTTGTTATATAGCTGAGGTGTTTTACCGTTCCTCCATTTTACTATAATTGCAATATGCATTTTAAACACATTTTAACCATTAGCATAAAGCAGAGCTGTGTCAAGCCTCTCGTATCTACTTCAGTGGTGGTCCTCACATTCACTCGTCCAATTTCAGCACTTAAGTCGAGCGACTGCACGTTATTGACCCCTGAATGACAGTGTCACGGCGGCTGTCCCAGGGGACGTCTGGTGACAGGAATGTGCTTAAGACTGTCTTAGGACGTCCTCTGCGTGACATTGATTGACGAGTCGCTGGTCTGCCTCATTCTGTGCCGGCGTAACGACACTTCAGCAGCACCTCTGATTTCTGTCTGCCTTTGTATCTGTCCTTTGATCTCTCGCTCTGTTCTTTTTCTTTCTCTGGTCCAGTTAGCAGCCAAACGTTAAGACCAATTGCTTCTGTTTATCCCTTTTTTGTTGGTTTGACACTTTTTTCTTTTCACTCATCTTCTGATAGAAATTGTCGACATGCACAAAAAAAACGGGTGTCTTATGCTGATCGAAACACAAGAGCTTGGTCTTAATGGAGGAATGCTAAGAATACAACACACACACACACACACACACACACAAAAAAAACAGGTGTCCTACTCTGATCAAAACACAGCTTTGTCTTGGTGAGAGTGGGAAACATGAGGATTAAAATCAAACATAGAAGCAGATTATGCAGTGTCATGAGCAGCGGACTCAGGCAGATGTGGTGTGGGACCTGTGTGTGTGCGTGTGTGGAAGCAGGATCGCAGTCGTCTCAACAATAGGCTCTGACACCCAGGTGATTAGCAGGCATTATGGTTTGCTGGAGGGGTTGAGGTGGGAGATTTGAGGGGGGTTTGGGCTCTCATTAATCTCTGTCTGTCACGGGTGCCCCCACACCAACTACCCTCCACACCCAGCCTGTCCGTCACACTCCGCTGTGGCCTCTTTCTGTGTTTTTCTTTGGATAGTTAAAGAATTACATGCACACACACAAAGTGCACCACACCTATGAGCGGTCTGCGCCTATCGCCCTGTCTCTGGGGGCAAATGAGTAATCACTGGACATTTTCTGCCTGCTTTTCCTCTGTTGTCTTATCTGCAGCGAACACGACAGCTACTGGTGTGTATTTTTCCATCTCTTAAAGAGCATCATGGAAGGATTTAAATTGTGGTTGGTTATTTTGTTATAGTGGTATTGCTTGCACGCACTTGGGGATTTGAGCATAACCCTAATGCTAAGTATTAAACTTTGGCAAGTAAGTCATCATGCAATGTTTGTGGTACAAATGTGAATGATGCCTCAAATCATGGCATAATAAGGAGAGGTGTGCTGTTAATGTTCTAGGTTATTAGATTTATGTTTGTTTGTTTTTTTGTCTGGCAGGCAACTAAATGGGGGTAAAATACCACCTATATATTTCAATATATCCTTTTTTACATATATATTTTTAATATATGTTCTTATATATTATATATTAAAATTATATAATATAATATAATATTTATTGGTTTTCAAAATGATGTCTGGGGGACAAAATATTTTTTCACTATTTCAATATTTTTTTATATATTATATATAAAGTAAAAAAAAATGTAACAAATAATGATTAAACATATATATGATATATATCAGTAAAATATATCAGTAAATTTTTTTAACAAGGAAATATATAGCTGCTTGTATATTTTAGAAGGGGGTCGCTTTTTTATTTTACAGGGCAATTTTCAGATTTAAGGGTTGCTGGCATCAACATGTTTGAAATATCTTATGTATAAATATTTATATATATGTGGCTGCAAGATGATGAAATTTCTTTTAAACCAGTTTAGTCTTAAAACTAGTTAGAGACTGCTTGAGTCTTCTTTAATTCTCCTCCTTACCCTTCACTCATTCACATACACTCACGCACATGTATGTGAATGTAAAAAGGCCATTATGGATTTCCATGTAAAGCGGGTCCTGTAGAGCAGTGGTTTGCTGGAGGGAAGGATCCAGACCGCTCCCTGCTGAGAGGTGAAACTTGACACCCAATGCTATGTACTGTACGGCCTGCCCGTCTCGTACTCCGAGACCCCAGGAGCAAGGCATGCTGGGTAGTATGCACATGCAGAGCGGCTAACGTAGCTTGTCAGCGCTGGCGGGGGTAAAAAGCAGAGGCCGGAGATGGATGTAGGCAAAGAGGGAGGCTTTTTTTCTTCCCCAGGCAGACACAAAGTATGTTTTACACAGTGGCTTTTGCATCCACTAAATGTGAGTGTGTGTGCATGTCTGTGTGTATATTTGAGAGAGTGTGGAAGAGTGTGTTTTGTCAGCTCTTACAGGCACAGCTGGGACTTGTTAGGGGCCCAGGAAACTGAGGTTTGTGGAGCAGGAGGAATAGCAGGGCTAAGGGGGGGTGGGCGCCGCCGGCCGTGACAGGCCCGTTCTGAAGCTCTCCGCCTCTGACTAGCTCCTCCATACTGAGCAACCCATTTTTAATGGATACGTACATGAGACCTCCGCGGTCAAAGTCACAACCCATTATCTGCCTCGCAGGTGAAGCCTTGTGGTACTTATTTCTCCATTTGTAGATGAGGGTCAAGTATCTTTTCCCCCCTTTGGCTCGCCGACATCTCATCACGGTTAGAAAAGATGCCCCTCCGAACTCCAGCTGTCAGGTTGCATGTAAACACACAAGCGGTAGGACTCGTGGGACGTTTTAGCCATCAGCAGGGGCGAATGGCCCTCGTGACTGATGCCGTGTGGCCACATCTGGCCTGTTTGATGGACGTCTCGAGTGTGAAGTGATGGAATGGCAATGGGGGCATATTTGGTTGGTAATTTGAGGCCCGCCTGACCTCTTTCTGCCCCCTTTAGCACTACGAATGTCTCGGTGTGAATTGTCCGTCCATCATAATGCATTATGAATCAGATCACATAGTCTTCCATAAGGCTAAATCACATGCACGACAGTCAGAGAGAGACGATCAGGACCCAGAGGGGATATCATGCACTATAAAGTGCTACTCGGGGGCTTGATGGTGAAATCCGACAGATTGCTGCAAAACAAGCCAAGGTTTAATGCGATTCATTTCGTAAACGCCCAGCTGATGTTTTTTTTTCCTTCAGCATGTTTATAATATTGAATAATTTAAGGGTTTTGTGTGCTCTGACATGCTTTAAATCCTCCTCTCCGAGCGGGTGAGAAACGCAGCTCGCTGTTGATTGCTCAACGCTAACACAAGTGCAGTGGGACACGTTAAAACCTCGGCTTTCCAGAGTTAAGCCTTTAGACTGAAACCCGGCCCTAATTAAAGGAATAAAATAAACAGCAGAAAGGCAAATAATAACATAGTAAAGTGGTGTTACAAGAGCTGGCACGGGCTGCCCTGGCGTTGTTCAGGTCCAACCTGTTAAAAAGGGGGCAAGCCGCGGTGGACGACCACGCCGGGCGTTTATTGGCATCTGTAATGTGGTCAACTAGGCTGGTGCCAAGTGCTGTGTCTCCATCCTGTACCACCCCGATTGGGCATGGCAGCTTGTCTGCCACTAACATGGTATGATTGTGTATGTCTGCCTGCCAGAATACTTCTGGGAGTGGACTGAACTTAAATCTCTTGTAAAGTGTGGGAAACGGTCCTCCGCTCTCCTCACCTTGTCCATTCAGCTGCTAATGGTGAGTTCTGGTTTCTGAGAAAGGGGCTAGTTGTTTATTTTTTATTTATTTATTAATTTATTTTTGGTGCTATAAGTTCCCACAAGTTAAAGGGATAGTTTAGCCCAAAATTAAAAATATTATTAAAAAAAGAAGATTTTTTTTTTGAAAAATGTCTGAATGTTTTTTTTGAGTTCCTATGAGTTAAAGGGATAGTTTACCCCAAACTACAAATTCCATAAAAATATTAAAATAGTTTGAAAAATGCCTGATTATGATGTTATTTATTTTTCTTTTCTTTTTGGTGATATAAATTAATAATATTATACAAATATTAAAATATTTTTTAAAAATGTCTAGGAATGAGGTTAGTTCTGGTCTCTGAGAATGAGGCTAGTTGTTGTTGTTATTATATTTATTTATTTATTTGTTTGTGTTTTAAGTTCCCTAAGTTAATGGGCTGATTTACCTCAAAGTTTAAAAAAAATAAAATTCTAAAAAAAATTTATATTTTTTACAAATATTATTTTTTTAAAAACATTTTTTATAAATGCTAGCAAGTTCTGGTATCTGAGAATAAGGCTGGTTTATTTATTTATTTATACTACAAGTTCCCACAATTTAAAGGTCCCATATTGTATACCTTTCTGGAGTTTTATTTGAGGTTTTGATGTCCTTAAGATAGACACGGTGAGTTTGTCTTTACTATACACGTTAGATGTGATCCACCTCATAGTAACAATCCTGTCAGATCGTCCATCCTTTGAGTATTGCGTGTAACGTTACAGGTCGGCCAATCTGGTTTCGTGGTTAAAGTTAACCTTTTCCACATGTTTCCATGTTGTTGCTCAGCAATGTCTTGGACGCGATGTTGTCTGGGGGTTTGGCAAAAGGAGAGTGGGACGGTGGGTGGTGCTCGGGTGGTGACTGAAGGCAGTGACTGTGTAGTTCTGACGTCAACTTTTTACGGAAGTCACAACGGTTCGTGAAAAATAGCTAGAACTTTAAGCAGGCTGTGTGAATTTTACTGTGGACTGACTGTTTTGAAACTTATATGGTAGTTAAATAGCCCCTAGACCTCAGTAATCGTGAAAAAAGCCAGGAAATTTCAGTTTTGACAATATGGGACCTGTAAAGGGATAGTTTCCCCCCAAATTTAACGCATCATAAAAATATTAAAATATTTGAAAATCTGTTTTTACCCCCTTTTTTAATCAAATAAAATTCAGTATCCCTAACTGACTTTCTGTCAACTGTTGCAAAATTATTTTTTGTTTCCTGCAGAAAAAAGAAAGTCATACAAGACTATAGAAACTATTTGGAAGGCCGCCACAGCACCTCAACAGACGTCTTAGAAGTCTGTTGCTATCCAATTCGTATGTTTGCCTTTGACTGGGAGCCATTAGAAGTATCAGAGCACCCATCATTGGGTCAGATAAAGGAAAGGCCTGGAAAGTGGACTGTTATGATTTAAAGGGTGAGTTTTTCCCTTGTTGTAAAGCAGAATACAGGCAGCTACAGGTCCTGTTTTAGGGGATCAAGGGGATTCAATTGCTAGGGTGATAAAGGGCTTTTAAGTGTTTTTTGAAGCTGCTCGGCTCAGAGGTGGCTTGGCCCTGTTTATCAGGGCTGCTGAGCGGAGCTGCCATGGGTCGCTCGGTCTGAGCGCGCTCCAAACCATCTGTTCAGCCTCACTCAGTGTCACCACACGGGTGACATCATGACATGCGGTCTGGTGAGCGGAAAAATTCCTCCTGTCCACCGTCGGAGAGGCCGGACAGCTGTAGCCCCCTCAAAGAGAAGAGTGGGAAAACAGAGGGTGGGGAAAGAAAACAAGTGAAAGAGGGAGAGAAAAGAAGCCGTCAGCGAGGGCCTGGCAGGTGTGGTGGTTTTGCTCTGTCATCACTGGCCTGACTGTTTGAACCTTCATGGCTGGATCTGGAGGGGATTACGACTGTGGCTCTGAGGTTAAGCTCTCCTGGCATTCTCACCAATGCCTTATTACTCTGATGGTTTTCCTTGTCATTTTCGTAATCAGCTACTCTTGTCTTTCACTCCAGTATCATCCATTTCTTGTGACTTGGATGCACGACAGATAGAAATTTGGTCAGATGTGCAGTTTAAGGGATTGTTCTTCCAAAAACAAAAACTCTCCATCCAAATTGGATCATGTTGTTCCAGACATGTATGGCTTAATTTTTTTCTGTACAACACAAAAAAGATTATTTATAAATTAAAGTTGTATGTACAAAAGGTTTGGGGTCAGTAAGATTTTTTTGATGTTTCATGATGCCTCTTATGCTCACCAAGGCTGCATTTATAATGCAAATATTTAAATATATATTCATATATTTTTAAAATGTAATGTATTCCTATAATGGCAAAGTTGAATTTTCAGCAACCATTACTCCAGTCAATGTCACATGATTATTAAAAAAATAATAATAATTCTAATATCCTGGTTTGGTGCTTTTAAGAAGCATTTCTTATTATCAGTGTTAAAAACAGTCTTGCTGCTTAAGCAAGTAATTTATTTATTTATTTACTTATAGATTTTTTTCAGGATTCTTAGATGAGCAGAAAATCTAAATAACAGCATTTATTTGAAATAGACATCTTTTGTGATATTGTAAATGTATTATTTATTGTTTTTGATAATTAATTATAAATGTATTATTATTTTTATTATTAATAATGTAATAAACATTAATAGTTATGTCATTGTTAATATGTCAATATCAATTAATGTGGCTGAATAAAGTATTAATTTCTTATAATAATATACATTAATTAAATGTGTAAAATTAATAGATAGATAGCGTTATGTAATTCAATTTAGTTTAAACATTAGTAGTTGTAATAATAGCCAGTTTGATCATGATAATGCTAAATGATATCCAGTATAATATGACAAAGCCTTACATACAAAAAAGTCTGTATGGAGTGTAGGATTCAGAGATGAGCAATAATTACTTTGTCTCTGCATACAGAGGACAAAAATGCCTCTCCTCTGTGTTTGTTTAGTGTCCGTTGTGCATGTAAGTATTACATATATAATTTAAGTGCCCAGTCATGGCAGGCAGGTTAACGAGGGTTTGGAAAATGGAAGCAGGGTGGTCTTGGACCGAGAGACGAATTATACACCCACAGATGAGTTAAACTCATTGGGGGCTCATTGAGAGTGAAGGATCTGAAAGACTGCCATTTCTAGTCAAACGACCAACCCAGATGCAGTTCTGCGTGGACACAGAGAAGTGTCTGACACCGGCAGAAATATCTACATCCATCCTGTCTTCAGACAACAGTGAAGCTTATCAGGATTTCAGGTAGTTGGAGTTTATGTAATGGAGTTGGGTTTGTGTTTTCGGGTTGAGGATGGCCCAGTCTTGGTAGCTGTGGGTCCCGAGTTGTTTTATTGCATTCAGTGTGGTGTTGGTAATTGGGCTGTGGCCAGTGGGGGTTGAGGGTACTTCATTTTGGTCTGTGGTAGCCTCACTCCATACACCCCTTCTGTCTTTTTCGATCCAATAAATGGCCCCATTTATGAAACAACCTTTTCATCCATCCACCATATGATGCAACCGGACCCTTAAACTAGCTTCCCGACAACTGGCTTTGGTCTGATAGGTCTTTTTTTATCTAAGAGAACGGAAAAAACTTGCTCTGTCTGTGCTGCGGTACGACCGAGTTGAATGTGTGTGTGTTATAAAGATGACCACACACGACTCCATGGTTGCTGGGTTCCCCACAGGCGGAGTTGTCCTGCCAGGCCTGTTTGTGGAGAAACTTCTGGAACTCGTCCTTCAATCAGAGGCCTTGAATTCGTTACAGACCACCTTCTCTCCTGACTTAGACCTGAGAAACAGACAGTGCAGTTTGTCTGCACCGAGCCATGTTTGATGTAGGTGAGATTTACAGTGACTGACTTTGGGATGAACATTTCCTTCCTTCCTTAAACACAGACGCAGACACACACGCATGGAAACACGGGCCGCTGAGTGGCAGTATCTGTCGCTGGTGCTCTGACAACTCTGCTGACTACAGTTTATGGCACACCGGATGAGTTTAAAGACAGTGGAAGCCAAGAGTAACTTTACACTGACAGTAGTACATTTATGTTGTATATACATTACCAAAAGTTTGGGGTCGGTTAGATTTTTCAGTGTTTTCGAAGGCTGCATTTATTTGATTAAAAAAATAAATATTTTCTAAATCTTTTATTATTTCAATGTTTAATATTTTATTAAATATTATTTCAATTCAAAGTAATTGTTTTCTGTTTTAAAATATTGTAAAATGCAATTTATTTCTGTTATGGCAAAGCTGAGTTTTCAGCAGCCATTACTTCAGTGTTACACGATCCTTCAGAAATCATTGTAATATGCTGATTTGGTGCTTAAACAATAACTATTTAGACAATAATTATTTAGATTTTTTAAAATACATTTTTGAAATGTCTTCATTCATATATTGATACGTTTTCATTATATAGACCTTCATGTCTTTCATGGAATTATACAGTGTACTTCAGATATGTATATGTATATTTTTATTGTAATTCTATTATTTGGCAACTTAATTATAATTGCTAAATTGTCAAAATTCTTAAATGTAGGTAGAATATTTCATTTATATAAATATATGAAATATCAGAATATTTGATTTAATATTTTAGATTCATGACAATTTTTTAAACGACAAATAAATCATTTAACATTTTAAAGATCAGATGAATTTAATATATTCTGCAAAAATCTACCCCAGCGGAACTTCTTGCATCAAATAGAAAGATCTTTAACAAATGTGTCACACCATCTTTCTACAAAGAGACTTAGGCTTATTGCTGGGGTAAAATCAGTCATCTGCTCTCGACCCTCAGGTTTCAAGTCTGATTTATACTCCTTTACTGCTGGAAAATCGTACAGGGTGCTCGGGTCAGGCCCACCATGTCATCCTCCTCATATCTGAGCAGATCCACTAGAAACCTCTCACCAAACACGTAACGAAACAGAGAGTCTTCCCTAAACTAATAATTCATCAGCGTTGTCACGGCCACATTAGTCACAATAAAAAACCATGAACTGTCCAGAAGCTGCAGAACATATCTGGATAATCCACGCTTGCATTTTAAAACCCTCGATGTTGTAGACATGTCATGGGGGAGAACATGGAATATGTCTTTAAGCCGCACCGACCGGCCTGTTGCAGTGAGAGCTGGGCTTTAGGGCTGTATGTCACATTGACAGGCGTAATCCCTCATTTGGTGTCCAGTGGTAAGCCTCAGTGTTCCTGTGTCTGCGCGTCTCTTCTGCTTAGTCTGAGCACATCTTTCTCCCCTGATTCCATCTGTTTTAATAATGGTTTCCGCAGGTGCCACTCCTTGACGAGCTTCATTTCCCAGAAAGCAAGCTCTGCCCTCCTCCCTCGTCTTCCTCCCTGGTTTTGTTTCGAGGCCCCAGCTGTGTTGCATGCTGCAACCTTCCACACGTTTCCCAGGTAACAAGGATTTTGAGTGGACTCCGGTGAGCTGGGGCGGCCTGCGGAGCGGTGCGTTTTCCCAGTCACGCTCTGTGTAGCGTGTCTGAAGTGGTCATGGCTTGACCGGCTTTTCCCATCTTCCACCACCTGCTCCGTCTGTCTGTCACTGTGCGTGTCTATCTGTCGATCTAACTATGGTCTGGTTTTGTTTGTTAAGCTGTCTTCCTGGCACAAGGATTTTGTGTATAAAGTTTGCGAGTGTAAATACAGGATGCTGTGAAGTACAGTATGTTTACTTCTCTCTTTTCAACTTCCCCCTCCTGTATTCAATGTTGTACAGTATGGAAAGCTTTCCAGTAATGATTTTAGTCAGATGATTGGCGAACACATAACAAAGAATGTTTCTTAATGCAAAAATGTATTTTCTGTAGATCTCAGTATTTGCATCAATTTATTTTCAATTTTTATTATTGGTTATTATTATTATTATTATTATTTTATTTATTTTATCTGTCTATCTATATCTATCTATCTATCTATCTATCTATCTTTATTCATTCGTTCGTTCGTTCGTTCATTTCTGTTCCTATAATGGTTTCAATCAGCTGATTGAAAAATTTATTTTCTGAAATGATGATTCATTTTCTTCAGGTTTCAGTAGCTGCATTGATTTTTATTGATTTTTATTTTTTCATTTTTATTTTATGCCTTTTTATTTTGCACCATTGTTGTGTCTAAATACCAGTATCTGCATATTTTTATTTTATTTTATAGAAATGTATTATATTTATTATATTATAATATTACATTTATTATATTACATAATTTATTATATAAATTGTATATTTATATTTATATTATTAAAATAAAATGTTCCCATAATGGTTTTAGTTTTAATTGAATTCATTTGGCTTTTTTTTATTTAAATTAATTTAATTCCATTTGTATTTTATTTACTCTGTTATAAACAATTTACCTCAAACCCCCTGTGATTTCATTTATTTATTTACTTATTTATTTTTACTGTGCTATTGGAACTGAAAGTTTGAGAAGAACACATTGAACACATTGTCTTGTTTTTTTTTTTTGTTTTATTCTAAATAGTTTTAGTAATGTCACGAACATTGAATACGCCATGAACATTGCTTTGTTACTTTTTTGATCAGAGAGAATCTGATTAAACAATAATCTGTGTAGTGCAAGATGATTCATGAATAATTTGGCTCATTTTTAATGTTAAATGCATATATCTGCTTAAATTTGTTCATGTCAACTTTAGGAGTACACTACACTAACATATACATATGTATGACCTCAAAGCTAACACACACAGACTAAAAGCCACTAAACTGTAATGTTGATTGCATGGGATCTTTAAGAAAATGTTTATGAAATCTGAAATTTATAGACCATGATGGTAAATTCCATAAACTCAACATCAACCCTGCGTAAAGTTCAGCAAGAGTTACGTTCTCCTCTTAGGGTTTAGAGATTACTGTGCTCTCTCGCTCTCCAGCTGATGTGATCCAGATGGCTGGGTGCTGTCAGTCCAGGCGTGTGTATGTTCCCAGAGGAGGCTGGGCCAGAGGAGATCGGTGTGTTTGTGTTTGGTTCAGGGATGTGCTGGCCACCCTTTCGCTGCGTTGCTATCAGCACTAATTAAGCTCGGCCTGTCAGCTTTTAGAGGAGCTGATAAGAGCAGGAGTGCTATTGAAGAGAAGGGGTCAGCATGTGTGTGTATGTGTCTCATTTCCACATATTTTTTTCTCAGTCATCGTTTACAGAACTCCGTCATCTCTTTTTTTGTTTAATAAATAGCAAAATAACAATATATTGATTAGTTTGATCAAATATTTGGTCATTTTGTAGATTTATATCACGGCTCTGGATCGTATTTGCTGAATGAAATCCAATACTTGTTTCTTTGTAATTTTGGGGTGCTGATTCCAAAAAATAGTGTCTGTTTTTGCCCAAGCACATCACACTTTCTCACAAAATATGATGCATTTTGTAGCATTTTTGCTTTTGACAACCATTTGTAAGGTGAAGAATACTTGTATTATCCCTTAATAACCAGAAAAACTGATGATTCCCCTCTTCCACTGAGCCTGGTTAGAATTATTTATCGATTTTCACATCTATGAATGATTCTGAAGAACATTTTTTATGCCTTATCCTGATTTCTACTTTGTTCCACTACTTTCCAGATTGTGAGTGATACATTTTGAATAATTATTTTCAAAACTTTTGACATTTTACTGCTTTTGTTATTTTGAAAAATGCATTAAAGCAAATACACACACACACACACACACACTTATGTATTTACACATAAATTTTTTGATATTTTATTTTATATATTTATTAATTGTTTTTTTTTGTTTTTTTAGATTTTGACTCCCAGATTTTCAGTAGTGCTCACAGACTTTAATTATATCTTTATTATATTGTCAATTATTCCTCCACATAACAGTATCTTCACTGGCCATTAAAAAAAATGGATTGATTTATAGCAACAAATAAAATCTGTGCAACGAACCTCTTTTTATGGAACCCACCAGTGTGAAAGGGAGAATTTCTCATTAGCATTCTCCACAAAACCACATATCAGCAATAAAGATGCTCATTTAAAAGATCTTTTATTATTACACTCCTCCTCTATACACACACAAGATTTTTCCCCAACAATCTTGACTCTGACAGCAAGCTTTTAAATTCACATTTGATGTCTAGGAAGCCCTCGTGCCAGATATGATTCAGCATGTGTTTCCAGGTGTCTCGCTTGTTCCAGTTTCGTCTCTCTTGTGGATCCGCATGCAGTCACTCAAGCACTGCTGTACAATCTGTATAATACAAGATTAATACAGCTATTTCTGTGTTCATGAAGTACAAAACCCATATTTTGTATGCTTACACACTGGAATTTATAGCTTTTGGTGAGTCAATATTAGCTTTAAAGGTGCAAGGTTGTAGATTTTTCTTTAATGTTTCACAGTGCCCATCCAGAGAGGATGTTCAGCACAGACGTCCTCTATAACTCTCCGTTATTACCAGCGGTACCAACTCCAAAAGCAGAGGATGTATCTCTCATTTTTAGGCCAGCAAAAGCAGCCACCGAAGGTCCTCCGTGCCCCGGGGGTAGCAATGAACGGTGAACGTACACCATATTTCTCCTCACGTCTCCTGCATGATACACACACGCACCGAACGCAGAACTGACACTATATTTCTCTCTCTCCCATATCTCTCTCACACACACACACACACACATCCCTGGAAAAAGGGCCTATAAAGCCAGGCTGTGGCTCAGGGCCAGGGAATGATGTAGAGTTAGGGTTATTTTTATTTTTTTAATGTGCTGGGGCTCTTCCAACACTCAGTTTGTTTAACGCGGCTGGCCTGTATTTTATTTTTATGTGCTAGATCAGGCAGTATCAGGTAGGACTTAGTACTGATGGATTCGGCTGATAACGTTCTCTGAACTCTTCCCTCCCTGCTAATGGTGTCCTCTAAATCCCTCTCCTTCAAATCAGCAGCCCGCAAATATTGAAGTGTTAAAGGAATAGACATTTATATTACAGCTTAGATATTGCATAGATATGAGTCTGTACAAATGGAAAAAAGGTGTGTGTTTTTTTCCCCCCTAGTGATGATGTTATTTTTGCTGTAAAAGCAGCCCTGTGATTTTAGGTTTGGTCTTTAGATTGTGATTGTTTTATGCTAAAAGAAATGTAACTTCCATCGGTCTTTCAATCAATTTATCTCTCCATCCATTAACCTACCTGTACTGTACATATATATCTCTCTGGCCATCTATCCATCCATCTATTCATCCAACCATCTCTCTGGCCATCCATTCATCTCTCTATCCATCCATCTTTCTTTCATCCATCCACCTATCTATTAATTTCTCTATCCATCTAACCATTCATTCATCCGTCCATGTGTCCTATATCTCTCTATCCTTCCACCCATCCATCTCTCTATCCATCATCCATTCATATTCATCAATCTATCAGTCCATCTATCAATATATCTCTCTGTGGCCATCAATTCATCCATCAATTCATCCATCCATCCATATATCTCTCAATCCATTTATCTATATCTCTACATCCATCCATCCATCTCTCTCTCTAGCCATCTGTTCATTCATCCCTTCAACCATCTCTCCACATCTGTCCATCCATCTCTCTATCCATCCATTCAAATATCTCTCCATCCATCAATCTCTCTATCCATCCATCTATTCATATATCCCCTTCATCTGTCTAACCATCTATCCTTCATCAGAGACCTAGCGATGATTTATTATCAGTTATATTCTTCTCACAGACTCATATATCCCCTTCATCTGTCTAACCATCTATCAGAGATCAGAGACCTAGCGATGATTTATTATCAATTATATTCTTCTCACAGACTTGCTCTGAGGTAAAAAAAAAAAAAATAAGGTAAAATATTGCAATATTTTGAAATATAATTTTTTCTATTAATTCATCCATCTGTCATTGCAGTATTTTGTCCAAACTTTGCTTCACATTTCTCCTCCTTTGTGTTTCCAAGAAGCTTATCTCTCTTCCAGAATGGTCACGGTTGAGGCAACCATTAAAAATTTCAAGCGGTGAAAGTCGGCTGACCTCAGATCTGCATTCGTTTAACATTCCTCCCTCATTTTGCCATCATTTACGTCCGGCTGTCGTCATAAAGTAGGAATGGCTGTGATAAGTCACGTTTAGGACCCGCCAACCTGGTCATTCCTGGAGCTCTGTGCGGTGATTCCCTCTCCGGTGGTTTAACCGGCACAGTGCGTCCCGTCACAAGCTGCCCACCCCCTCAGCTATTCATTATCTCTCCACTGGCGTACACACCCATAGAAACACAAAACCGATAGCGAACAGAGGAGGATGTGTATTTTTAGGCCTGCTTGAGGACTCCTGAGAAGAAAGCAAGAGGCTTAAAGGAATGCAGAGTTCAGAGAGAGGAAATTGAGTTTTGAGGGCAATGATGAAATACGTTGATTGATGGGCCGCTTACCCTCTCTCCGATTGGCTTTGTCGTGGGAGGAGGTGATTGGCCACTTGACCTCTTAGTGATCAATATGAACTCTTCCCTATCTCTCTCAGAACAAATGTGTGGGGGCCCATTGTGTCCCTGTGCTCCTGATAAGAGGCTTTGTCTTCTTTTAGTACCAGGAACACAAGCTCTGCCTTGCTGTCTACTGCCTACATATGAGGTTGCTTACTAAGGTAGCATCTTAACCCAAATGAAAGTGGCATAATTGGAGCACTCTACATATTCAGCAAGTCCATGTGCCACACAAATAAAGCTTTGTAGGAGATTTAACTCAGCTATTGATTCCAATCAGCTTGTTAAGTCATGACTTAAGGAATATGTTTCCGGGTCCAAGTCTCTACTCTTTTTAATCGAGAATACTATCTCAGCAGCCATTTATGAGCCTTGTATGAGAAACATAGACAAATGACGTCAGACTTAACAAGCAGACTCTGGTGTTAGCATGTTGCTAAGATAGCAATACAATCGAATGAACCTACAGATCACACAAAAATAATGGGTAATATAGTCCGTTTTTACATTTTATTTGAACAATTTTTAGCAATACTTTAAGTTAGTAACCAAGTAGTTAATCTTTTATGAGTTTTTTAAAGAAGCCTCTTATGCTCATCAATGGTGCATTTATTCATTTATTTGATCAAATACAGTAAAAACAGTAATACTGTGAAATATTATTACAATTTGAAATTACTTTTCAATTTTAATACAATTTGATGCATTTTTTAATACATAATATAGACCTCAAACCTTTGAAACGGTAGTGTATATCATTATCAACATATCCACTGAATGGGAAAGATTAGATCACGGAGGAAAATTCCCATTCTTGTTAAAAGATTCATCTGAGGAGACACGTTCTACGGGAAAATTTGGCACGGAGCAATTCCGATTCGGTCTTCTTTTCTACTTCAGACCGGTATCTATCTCTCCCTCATTTCCTGTGGTTGGGAAACGTGGGAGAAGAATGTATGTTTTCATGACCTGAATATCATGTGCATGAGTGTGTTTACATGGACGTGTGAGCATTCTCATCCATCATTTCAGACTCCTTATCCTCCATATCCCAGAGCACATCCCTCCACTTCCTGTTATTTGCCTCTCCTAATGCCGCCCTACCTGGGTTTCTGTTTGATTTTTATTTTTAGCCAGTGCCGTCCTCATGCATTTTGGCAGGGCAGATACTCTAGGGCTCATCGGGACCAGGCAGGGAGGTTATGGAGCTGAAGGGGAAGTTCCTTTTTGCCCAAAGTAAACTGACTCACCTCAGGGACAGCTGCTGCCTGTGGTCTGAACCTGACCATAATGAGCACGGCTAGTCAGGAGGTCACTGTATTAAAAGGCCTCTCTGACAGGACATGTTAGTGCTCAGAAGCCTCCTGGAACATCACCAGCTTTCATTTTATTAGTTTGTGCCAGGACACGGTGGTTTTTACAGACATGGGTGGCCCGTGTGTTTGTGGGAAACATCACATCTCCATTGCTTTTGATGGTCAAAATGACAGAATTAAGAGTTGTATGGAGGCCCATGGGCATCACATGGTGTATTTGTGTGTGTGTGTGTGTGTGTGTACTTCTGTCAGGTACACAGGCTTCTTTCTACAGCTGTGATGTCACTCTGGATAGAATCAGGTCAGTCAGTTCCTCCAAGGAACCGAATAGAACACAGCGAAACAGAGAGAAAGAAAAATAGAGGCTTTGCCAGCGATTGAGAAACTGATAAAAGAAAAATCTAATTCGCAGAAAGCCCTTGATGAAAATAGAAAGTTGCACCCTTTCCGTCAGAAGAATAGAGGCGTGAGGTTATAAAGCAAGTGTGCTTAATTTTAAAGGGGTCATATGATGCGATTTCAAGTTTTCCTTTCTCTTTGGAGTGTTACAAGCTGTTTGTGAATAGATAAGATCCCTAAAGTTGCAAAGACTAAAGTCTCAAACCCAAAGAGATATTCTTTATACAAGTTAAGACTGGTCCACACCCTCCTAAAATGCCTTGTTCAAACACGCCCCCACATGTCTACGTCACGATGTGGGAAGATTTGCATAACGCCGCCCAAATGTTCACACAAAGAAAGTAATATACAGTTTGTGGAAATTAATGTGTTTTTTGAACCTTAAACCGCATAAACACATTTCATTACACCAAATACACAAAATAATGTTCTTTTTAGCAACATCATATGACCCCTTTAAGGCTTCTGGTCTGTTATACTGGCCAAATTCGTGTTGCATGCATCTTTCACAGAGAAGGCAATCCCAGAATGCCTTGTGAACTCAGTGGGAAATGCAATATGGCAGGCAAAGTGAGACTCCATGCATCACTTCCACATTTAGCCTCAATGGCTACCACAACTTATTAGTAACACATTGTGTTTTAATATAATATGCTTAAATGTTATGTTTACTACAGTTAATAATATATACAATATATTATATTATAATAAAATGTGATAAGTTGTGATTGACAGTTATTTTATTTGCTATAGGAGAACATAGGCTATTCCGGAAGCTCCCATTGTGCAAATTTTAGCGAAAATATGTGGCCTTGGCATGCATAGTCTGTTGTCAAATGTAAATATACTTAAAATCAATTAATTAATGAAAATGGTCAAGAAAGAAGTTAAATTTTATTTGAAGAATTACTTTTACTCAAAACTTGTTTGTGCTTGGTATATTTATGCTTATGCTATCTCATTGTTAGCTTAGCAACATGCTAACACCAAACTCCACTTGTGCACTTCATGTTAGAAGTTCTGTTTTTTTATGTTGCTACCTACATAGGGCATTCCAAATCAATCTCTTATGAGGTTCCGTTTCAGTTAGCATGCTACCGTAGAAGGTAACTGTCCAGGAAGACAGTAAACAGTGAGGAAGTTCACTAGATTTTGGAACGGATCCAGTGAGTTTCTGTATATATAAGTGCTCATCGAGAAAATGAGAGGGAGGAAAAGAAAGAGAGGCATAGGGAGGATGTATTTGACACACACTTCACCACTGACACTCTAGCACACGTGGCTAACGCTAACCCTAAGACATTCTCCAGTCTGCTGCCTCTATTTGTCAATACACAGGAGGCTTTGACCATCTTAACTGCCGGTATGAGATGTTCACCCTCCCTCTCACTCCGTTACCACAGCTTTGACCTAACAGGACTCACTCCCTCAAACAGCTGCACTTTACTGATGGCTAGAATTAATTATTTGTGGTGCTTGCTTGCTATCACATCATTTATATACTACAATTCAAAAGTTTAGGGTCAGTAGGGGTCAGAAATTAAAGATTTTATTCAGAAAGAACACATTAAATTGATCAAAGGTGACAGTAAAGACATTTAGAATGTTACAAAAATGTTCATTTCAAATACATGCTATTCTTTTGAAATTTTGAAAATTAAAGAATCCTGAAAAGAATGTATCACAGTTTCCACAAAACTATTAAGCAGCTCAGCTGTTTTTAACATTGACAAAAATACTTCTTGAGCATCAGATCAGCATATTAGAATGATTTATGGAGGGCCATGTGACACTGAAGACTGGAGTAATGATGCTGAAAATTCAGCTTTGCCATCACGGGAATAAATTACAATTTAAAATATATTCAAATAGAATTCTTTTTTTTTTTATTATTATTATTATTATAATATTTACATTTCATTTGAATTTGTTTTACTGTATTTTTGATTAAATAAACACAGCTTTGGTGAGCGAAAATGACTTTCAAACACATTAAAACATTTTACTAAATCTCTAAACTTCCCACACCATTTGCATGCTAAAAAACACAGTTCACCTGGTAAACACCCTAGCATTATGATGTCAAGTTTCATATGTTCAAGTACCACAGATCTAGAGATTGTTGTGAGGACTCGGGGTGTTTTTGTGAATAGGATGTATCTGTCCACCCATCTTCCACCCTCAATACCACAACTGAGGTGAGACCCTTGAGCAAGTCACCGAACCCCCAACTGCTCACAGGGCGCCACAGCAAAAATGGCTTCCCACTGTGCCATGTGTGTGTGTGTGTGTTCACTACTCACTGCTGTGTATGTGCACTTGGATGGGATAAATGAAGAGCACAAAATCTGAATATGAGATACCAGACTTGGTTACACGTCACATCACTTTCATTAACAAAGCATTGTCTAAAGCCGTCTAAATACTAACTGTGTGTGTTTTCTCCTCCAAACAGGCAGGAGGCGCTGTTGGCAGCCATCAGCGAGAAGGACGCCAACATCGCTCTTCTAGAGCTGTCGTCCTCAAAAAAGAAGACGACTCAAGATGAAGTGGCTCTGCTGAAGAGGGAGAAAGACCGGCTGGTACATCAGCTCAAACAGCAGGTGAGAACAACCAACAGGCTGGACGTCGACACCCCAGACCAAGGCACGAGGCAAAACCATAGACTAAAATGAACACAGACCTCAGCCCTCCTAGTTTCCTAGTGGAGCTTTGCAACCTCGCCCACAGGAATTACATTGGTGAAGCTTAACCAGACATTCGTCAGCATAAAAAAAATAGTCCCACCTCAAAGGAACAATTTAGACTTTACAGCTCAAGTAACAAACATTTTTGTTTCACTGACGAATTGTGTTTTAACCCGAATAGGAGCCTCGCTTTTTTGCTTTTTAACTCCCTGACTCTCTTTCCCTCCAGGCTCTCATTGTGTTTTACTGTAAAAACAATTTGTGTTTTTACAGACTTAAGAGATGAGTCAAAATTATTGTGTGTCATAATTGAAAGCATGCCACAGATGCTGCCCACAGATGTTAAGTTGACAATAACCTGGAATATTCTCTTAAGAGGGGCGTGATTGCTCAGATATATAAGATCATACAGGATATCCTGATGGTGTGTTCATAGTATCCGTAACCAGCTGACCTTGCTGTCATGGTTCTGTTTAGCTGTTCAAGGAAAGGGCTTAAGAACAAGATCTGAAGGAGACATGTTGGGAACGACATCCCAAAGTTTGGCCATGCAAACAGGCTACAGATGTCTGGCCGCAGACCCGCCAAGAAGGGCAATTTTAGGATTATTTGACTCCTCCTCCAGGTTCCCACAAACCACCTGCAAATACATGCACACTAGTTTAAACACACACAGACTACACTGAAAAAAAAAATGGTGTAGATACTGTTTTCACTCAGAAATTGCTAGCAAATTTCACAAATAATTACACTGTTAAAAGGTTTTGCGTAGTTGTAAATAAAACAAAGATTATTGGAGTACGTTTTGCAAGAAAAAAATATTTCAGTCATTCTACTCCACTCAGTTTGTCATTTCTTTGTAATTATCTGTGAAATTTACTTGCAATCTATGAGTGAACGTTATTTTTATGCCAATTTTTTTCAATGTACAAAGAAGCGACATTGAATTTTCTAATCTTTGTTTAATGCGGTGTAGCTACCATTAATCCAGATTAGTCTCATAACCTGCACATGCATTTTGCGTCCTCGTTTCCAACACAAACCAGCCACATGCATATATACAAAACCCAGCGGCCACAGAAAAACAAAAATAGCAGGAGGACCAACACGCACATACTCACTTTAGCTCCATTCATGCTCACGGGCACATGCTCGCGCCGCTGGAAAGCACCCCTCCCTGGCTGTTTCTCTGAATGACAGGCTATCAGCGCATTGCATAGCTGCAGCATTCCACAGGAAATGGGTGTCAGTAGTGCAGATAGCTGTGGGGCTCGGCTCTCACCTGCAGCCCTGAGATCAGGAGGGCAGCCTGCGTCCCCCTCCTGCTCACTGTCAATCACAGCGGGGGGGATTTGGTTAAGAGTCGATCAGAGGCCGGTTGCTCTCCTGACATATACTAATGGTTGAGGTCAGCGATAAAGGTTGCACGCGGTGGTCCTAAATCAGGTCTTTTTGGGTAGCTTTACTTGAGGGTCAAAGTTAGGAGCCAACATTGGAAAGGTTAAGGACCCTCAGTTTGCCTGTCCCTCGTGGACACGTTTTTCCGCTTTTAATTCATAGCATTACAAGCAGTCTTTTGGCTTTATTATTTGTCATTTATAATCATTAAGATTGCAACTTCTGTTCTGTGGAAAATGGATGGCCATAACAAGCCGCCCGAAGGTGTTTGACATGGCCCAGGGGAAGGGCGAGTGCTGTCTACTGTTGCGGCCTCTGGATTAGGGTCGGTGATCAGGGTCGTAGGGTTTGAGTGACAGGGGATGAGTGTGACATAGTGGTACATAAATGGAGTATTTTTCTTTCGGTTTTTGAAGAGACAGATGTGCATAAAGATGCAGGGCTGATAATGGCTCGGAGGAGGGAAAATTCCTGGTCATACTTGTCCAGTCTTGTCAAAAAAAAAAAAGGAATGGTGTCAAAAGTGTGGCCTTACACCATGTCATAACCAACTGCAGTGTGATAGTGTCAAGTGATGTGGCGAAACAAAATATATTGCTTCCATGATACTTTTTGTCCTAACCAGCTTTGATTAGAGGTTTGAACAAATTTTTCTAATAATTTTTTAATATAGGGTTTCCCAAAAAATGCATTTTGGTGGTCTCTAAAGACTAGATTTAGTAAAAATTCTATAATGCCAAGGAATTTTTGTAGAATTTATAATAAATTTATAGTAAATATATATATATATTTATACTGAAAAAGTAAAAGGATTTCAAAATAATTCTGCATGTAGGCATGTATCGTACAGTTCAGAATAAAAAAAGTTGGTATTGGTCATTTTGTAGTCTCTCTCTTTATAATAAATCTCAAATATTTTTCATATTAGTAAATGTCAGTTATCTGTTTGTCTGTGTTTTGTCACTTCATCTAGCATTTTGCAGTAGGACAGACTGACTTCGAAAATGACCTTTGAAAATCATCATGTCATGCTGGTTAGGATGAAGTATAATATAGTACTGAAAGTGAAAATTTGTGTGCATTTTATCCTAAGAAACAGCAGCCAATCACATGACTTCTCACTTGTTTTATTCCACTACAGCAGGTTTGGATGTACTCAGTGTGTGATAAATGGAGCCCGTCATCATGTTTAAATTATATTTTTCTAGACGAGCAGATGGGACTATTTGATGTCTAACAAAATGCTGCATAATCAACACCCGTTCCTGTGATCCAGAGATTTGAAATTAACTAGAATGAAACCGCAAAAAAAGGATAGATGAGAGAAAATGAGCAAGGAAGTTTTTAATAACAAAGAGAGAGGCGAGAGAAGACATCCCGTATCTGTTTTTGTTTTGGGATGCATCACTCTTCAAGATATTTCTGATGTATTTTAGGGATTTGTTCTTTTCTTCCTCCGTTTTGTTTTTTTTCTTCTCTGGTCTCTGTCTGTGTGTCTGTCAGCCTCTGTGATGATGACAGTGTAAAAATAGGACCAACGCCTGGTGAGCGTCTTTTGAAGCGGCGGTGTAGTGAAATGTTCTCTCCATCACATCTCTTCCCCTTCCATTAATCTCTACTGCGCGCCGTGACATCTCACCCAGCTCTGATGTGCTGTCCAAGTTTTACTAGCAGACTTGAGAGAGTGGAACAGCGTGTCACTGTGGAGCACAGAAGTGGGTTTTTAAGAGTTGTCCTGTGCAAATTTGTAGCCCACAGATTAAATGGCAGAGTGAGAACTGCTCCGCGCTGCCATCACATGGTTCATTGATGTCACAATTAGCTGTGGAGGGAGGGTGGTTTCTACCGCTGCTTCTTCAAGTGAGCTGGATAAGGAGAGATCTGAACTTATATACTGCAGTCAAAAGGTCGTTCTTCACTATATGCACATGTACACAAACTCGCTCTTCTGGAAAAACAGACCAGGAATATTAATAGCTTACCCTGCACTATGCTGAATTTTGTCCAATCAAATCAAGCTGATTTTTGGATTTTTATGATCATGAAAATCTAAATTTAGTCAAGTGTTGCTGAAGTTTTGGCTGATAATGTATGTTCAAAGGTTAGGGATGAGGAAAATTGTTCCATTTGATTTCATTTAATTTTGTTTGTATAATTTATTTATTTATTTATTTTTTATCTATTTATCTATTTTTCATTTACTTTTTTGTTTTCTCCCACTTTTAATCATATAACCAATTTTTAGAATAAGTTTTATATGTTTTAAGCATTTAATACCTAAAAAATAATTTTTAGTATTTAACAAATATTTTTATGTAAGTTTTATATTTTGTGTGTGTGTGTGTGTGTGTGTGTGTGTGATAGAGATATAAACATTGTCACATGACGTCATAACATTGCCTAAATATAGCATGTTGCATCCAGTTATCATATTGGAGATAAAAAGTAATTTTTCATGTCTAATTCAATTTTGTGTCTTCACAGTCCAATCAAATAACTAGTTAAATATGAGATGTTAAAAGTTATGGCTGATATTACTTCTGATTCATTCATCAAATTAGGAATATCATATAAGGTCATGCACAGTGTTGTATACTGTACATTTTGCCGTTCATACAGGATATTTGCATACTGTGCGCAGTATACCTAGTGCTGAAATATTGCATGTTATTAGCACAAGAACAGCAGCCGGTGTGGGAGCGCGACCAAAACCTCCACCGCAGACCATCTGAGCTCCCCACACCCAGCCTCGCCTTTCTAAAAGCAGTCCTGGCTCCGACCCCGCAGAAAACACTCCCACCTGAACGAGGCGTCCAAAAAATATTTGATAAGTCATCAAATTTATCATCCTTGCCTCCGCACTGTCTGAAGAGGCTGCATTAATCCACGCCATTATCGTGGAGCATGATTCAGACCATTAATCATCTCGCTGCTCAAATGTGAAATCTTTGCGACACCTCAGCGGCTGTGAGAGGCTCTCCTCATGCACAGTAAGCTCTCTGTGTGCTGTGGAAAGGTGTAGAATGGTTAGTGTGGTCACCGCCTCCGAATCCAACCCCTCCTCTATCATAATTCTCAGCCTCCTGATGGATCTCAGCAGAGACTTCCTGCCTTTTCCCCTGTTAACTGTATGTCAGTGGACATGCATGCGTGTGAGCGTGTATTTGGGGTTTCTTATGTCAGCGCGAGTGTTATGGTGGGACTGGACTATGTTAGGTAGTCAGTAGTCGATAGCAGTACTAATGAAATTGCATAATTCTTGGTACCAATTTTGATGAACACACGCCTATATTTTAACCCATATGGTGCAGTGTAGCAATATATTTTCCTTCCATTTCTTACCTTACCCCAGAAAAACACTGCAACATAATACATTGTTGGAAATAGAAGGATGGTCATTAAAGTAACCGATATGATATGCTGCTTTAAAGCTACGTGACTGTAAGACTCCTTTTCATGGGGTCACCCTTAAATTTCTTCTACTGTACATGATGATGTATTAAAGTAGATTTTGTTCACGGATCAGATTTATTTAAAATAGTTTTACAGAGGAATTAGAAAACCATGACAACGCTCTAAATCAATCATGCTGTACAATGGAATTGCACTAATGCCTTTTTTTATTTAATTTTTTTATTTGTTTATTTTTGGATTTTATTTTGTGTACCATGATATGTTTGCATTTATGCATAAATAATAACACAATTACGATTTGTTTATTTTATTCAGCCAAAAATGAACATGTTTTATGGAAAAAGGCAAGATCAGTGCACAGTTAGCAGCTCCAACTGACAACAGTGATAATGCGGAATTATTATTGAATATGGAACCTGTGATAGTGGTTCAGTCAATTTTAGGCTGAGAAATAGTAATTAAATTGAAGAAAAATTATTTTTAAGAAAACATTTTTTGTTGTGGTGCAGATTGGCACTTCACAACATGTCATATATATATATATATACACACACAAAAATAAAAACACAAAATTCTAATATTAATTCTAATATAATTTTTGTTTATTTATTTGTTATTTAATTATTTATTTTTGTAGAAAAAAATATGGCCATTTTATATATATATA
>NW_015548309.1:1762958-1775492 GCF_001515605.1 Sinocyclocheilus anshuiensis | reverse complement strand
GTGAGAGAGAGAGAGTTTGCATCAACACTGCGCTCCTCCTTTTTGTAGATGAGGATATCGAGTGTATGTGTAATGAAGTGTGGCTGAAATAACATGTTGCCTCTTTCAGATATAGAGAGAGAGGCATTGGTCAAGTGAATGTGTATTTTAGTCTCTATTCAGAGATTGAAGATGTGCCAAAGTGTTCGACTCACCCGTTCCCTCCGTAGACTTCCGGAGTCCAATCTGTCCAGGCGTCTGAGTGTGTCTATGTTAGAAAATCTAGACATATGGAGGGAAACGATATTTATCCTGACAATTTCTTTAAGCTTCATTACTCTTTTGTGCTTTCCAAGGCCTAGAGTTGCAGTTTTGGTCTCTCGTTCGTTTGTAACCGATGTATCTCATGACTAACCCCGTCCGCTTCTTAAGGAGATGACCCGGAGTGATTCAGACCAATTACAGTTTGCTGGTCCTCTGGGACAGTGTTAAAAAGTCTTGTTGCAGTTCTGTAACCGCAGCTTGAGTGTTAGTGTTAGTTCCCACAAGTCCTGGAATGGCGTTGGTAATTCCATCCCCTCGCAAACTGCAGATTTGGGTCGATACGTCTTTCTCTCATTACCTGCTACAGTGCCTCCGCGAGGCCCCACCAGAGTCGCTGTCCTTGCATGGCTTCAGGGCGACAGCGGGCATCGGGATGGGCCGAGATGCCAATTCAGTAAATGGCTCCAGGCTTGCTTTTCCCAGCAGAGCCGTGGTTTTGGGCACCCCTCGGAGGAATAAAATGGTTTTGTCTTGCAGCTAACCACGAATAAACTTAAAATGCGAAAGCGGCAAATCCTTGCCAAGGCCACTGTGTGCATGTGTTTGAAAGTGTACCTTTATTGGGTTCAAAATGCTGATGTTTTGTTGCAAAGGCTGAGCTCTAGGCGCCTCACGTCGCCGCTGCGGCCAAAGTGATCACAGAGCTTAAATTAGAGCGTCTTGCAGCCAATGACAAGGGAGGGAAAGGGGAAAGAAATCCAGAAAAAAAGCTCACAAACAACAACATCAACAAGCGTTCAATTCATTACCGGATCTTGTTTCATGGAAGGTCTTGCAGACCTTGGAGAGCTTGAGCCGAGGAGGCTGTGCGAACGGAGGTCGTGGCTCACGGACCCATCCGTGCTGGATTTGTCTTGGATCTGATGCAACTCTTGCTGCTCGTTTAGGAAAAAAGAGTCGCTGTGTTTTTGGAACACGAGACCTCAAAACAAAAGCCGCTAAATGGCTGTTTGAATAAGGCCTGTGGGTGTCCAGCTCGTCCAACGTGTGACGTTGTGGAGGAGAGGAAATGGAGATTTTCCACTGCATCTCCAATTGTGGAGAACATTTTACTATGTTGTTATTATTTGGTCAGACAAATGAATTTTTTAAGGACGTTCTGTGCCCCTTTGGCAAGCTGTGAAGGCTCTTGGCAGCTTTATTATTACAGGGTTTTGCCTTAACATCGCTAATTGTAGTTGGAAAAACTTTGCTTTTCTACTGCACTGAAGGTGCTGTTTTAGTAATGATTTTTATTGAGGGTGGGAGACTGTCCTCTCTTTGCCTTTATTCCCTTTTCTGGCTCTCTTGTCCTGCCGGAATGACGACCTGGGATTCTTCGCCTCTTACCTCAGTTCCTAGCCAGTTACACATAATTGTTTTGTTAAAATCAAGATCATTTCTAAAGCTTTGCTCATTGTTTTTCTGGTGTGATTAGTGGTATTTGCTAAGCCAAGCATCACTATTACTATTGCTCACAGTTAGTGATTTAAACAAACCTCTAATCCTAAGTATCAAACTTTGGTGCGTATCTCATCCTGGATGTTTATGCAGCTTTTCTTAACTGTCAGATTTTTAAATTTAGTAGATTTTGACAAAAATCCCTAAGATTGCACAGCAACATGCTTAGTTCCTTTATTTAGGCAAGTCAGTTCACTTAGCTGCCATTTTGCCTTTTTATACTCTTAAATGTATAGATGGTACACTGCAAAAAATAAATAAATGAAATAAAGCAAAGATTGGAGTACTTTTTACAAGAAAATACTATTAAAGTGCTGTTCTTGCCGTGGCAAACACCAACCTTCTAATTCTACCTGAGCAAAGAAGTCTGTTTGCTTCCCTCTGGGCTCCCAGAACAGAGAGACCATTCTGTTTCCACCCATTTCCCAGTTATCTGCTCTGTTCGATTTTAATCCCAGGCCTCTAACACTGGAAGCACTGCAGCTCACAATCATGGGAGCACTGTAGAATCCTTTCTGTCATGCTTGTCCAAGGAGCTTATCTCAGCGACTGTTATTCATGCAGGGATCTGGGACTGTATTTTTGTGTTATCTATGCTTTTGATGTCTTGGCCTCTTTAGCGACTTCTGAAACTTAGTAATTACTTTTAATGGTTTGAAAAAAGACCATGACTAAACTCTTTCTTCTTGACTATGTGACATTCTTTTCGTCCTCAATCACATTATTCTGATGTTCATTGTTCAGAGTATTAAAGGGCAGCAACATCAAAGTGCACAAAACCAAAGTAAGGTTCAATAGTCGACAGTGGAAATCTTATATTAGTGCAGTATCCTGTAACTATTCATCTTTTTATTGGAATTTTTCTATGTTTGTAGTGGAAGATGCTTGTTTTGTTGCTAACATTTATGTTAGTCTTTATTAGCCAAAAGTAGTAAAAGTGTGTTGTTTTAACGTTTGCATAAAAGCAGTTATATTTACATCAAACTTCAATTTCAAATGGAAGCTTCCTAAATATTATACTTAACCATTACACTTTTAATATTTTCATGTGTGCTATTTCTGCCTGGTTTGTGGCGCTTGAACTGGTACGTGGAAAGAGGAAGACAGTTCCAGTTGTTTGGACAGGAAACTCAAGGATGGGCATTACTGGCATGCAGATTATTGGGGTAAAGAACCATGGCCTAGTGGTTATTGCATGAGCTCCGACAAATTGGGCTGTGATGCTTGTGTGGGGAATGTGAGTTTAAGTTTGAGTTCAGCTTCATTTGTCATAAAAGTACTTACTGTGCACTTTATCAAACTAAATACTGGGTTGGAAAGAGGTTTAGTGTACCTGTGGCAAACATGCTTTACATTAACAGGAATTGTTAGAACAGGGGTGTATGTGTGGGGTATGTGTGTGTGTGTGTACTCTCTTACACACCTGAGTTGAAACCCATTTAGAGGTGACCTGGAGAACACCAGGGAGCTCAAACTCCTACTGTTAATGGAGGGACTTTAATAAAACATTACTTTTCCAGAGTTCATGTGGCACACATACACAAACTTGGGTTTACTTGTGCAGCAAAAGTCCACTATTCATTCATTCATTCATTCATTCATTTGGCTGTCTGTCTGGTGCTTGGATGCATATTTCACTTCCCTTTACCGTTTATTTCATTTATCTATTTATTTATTTTGATTTTAGACCGGCGTCATGATATTCACTGGTGTGCATATTAATTTTTCCTTTGCCTTTTCTGGTTTACTCATGATGTGTACGGGTGCATGACACACCTGTACACTCCCATACACATCAAGTCTGCATTAAAGGGATAATTTAACTAAAAATAAAAATTTGCTGTTAATTTACTCATTCTCAGGCCATCCAAGATGGTGAGTTTTTTCAGTAGAACAGTAAAGATTTTAAGCTGAAATCATGGTCTTTGGTGATTCATAAAATGCAAATCAACGGCTACTGTGACTTTGAGAGAAAAAAGCATATCAGGCAACACAAAATTAATATATGTGGCTCTTGACGATATATTGAGGTATTATAAAGTGAAACGATCAGTTTGTGCAAGAAACTGAACATTATTTACAACAATATTACCTGTATTCCAAACAGGAAAGTCTGATTCTTTTCCGTGACCTGGTTCAAATGTTCGGTTTCTTGCACAAACAAATTGTTTAATCTGTTTATTACAATCATTACTCAGTGTAATAAAAAGTTTAGGAGTCATGCCTCTTCCAAAGACGAAACATGATTTGAAATACTAAACGCTGCCCCATCTATTACGCAATTTTTAAAATATAGTCATTATGTTATTATTGTGATTGAGTAATTTGACACACATTAAATATGAGCAATTGAAAACCCATGAGTCTCAGATTCGAAGTCTGCTGCTCTGCCCATTGAGCTGTCCAGGCTGTCCTTTGGTTTAAGCTACTGCTTTCCATTTCAAGGAAACCTTGACGGGTGAAACTTTTGATTGTCAACTCAGATGTAGCTTTAAGTTTGGGGATGTCATATATCTGGCAACTCTTCCAGTCCTCTTCCTGCTTTTCCAAGCAGTGAGTCTATGCTTATTCAGTCAGGACGTTTTAGTCTTGCCAGTATAATTAAATCTTTGCAGTGTGTATACACAATATTATGTATTTTTTTATGTCTGAAACTAAAGATAAATGTGGCAAGGCGTGGAAAGGTGGGATGGAGAGGATGTAGATTGAGGTTGTGAACTCTAGAGGTCACAGGGTGCTGTGGAAAGGTCACTTCACTGTGGAGGTGTAGGAAAGGCTCTCGTTGTGTCGTTTCACTTCCGTGACCCCAATTATGAGCTTGACAAAAAGGCCTTTGATATCGCACTGAATTCAGAGCGACGACAGAGAATCGTGAGTCAGCGCTTTTTCAAATTTTAAATTTTTGTCCCCTTTTTTGGCAGCGCGTCAGCATTTTTTGAGTCGCAATAGAAGGGGGGAGGGTGGAAGGGGACGAGAGAAATGATAATCGCAGAGAAGTAGAATAATTGTGAAAATGATTAGATTAAGTGAGCAAATGAGCTCTCCAGTTGGGACGGAAACCAAAGAATTGAGGTCAGCATTCCTGACAATTATAATAAGAGCAGAGAGAGAAGGTGAATGTGAGAGAGAAGGAGAGGAAAAATCCAAACAAGCAATCAAGGTATGCAGGGAAAAAAAGATGGAAATGTTAAGACGGATAAGGGAAGTAGAAAGAACAGGAAAGTGTGGCATTTAGAAGCATTCCAGCTTTGTGCTTTTAGATGTTTTGTGCTGGTGGCAGTAACTTGAGCAGTTGTGCTGCATTTTTGTAAATGGTGCAGCGCGCTCAAGCAACGGGGCTCACTCTGCCCCCCCATCCACTCTGCTTTATCAGGTCCATATCACTGCCTGTAGGAATTTTGAGGAAAGTGAGGTCCTGGAACAAGGGGGAAAGTAGAGAAGCAGAGCCCCATGTGCTGGATTCCTGAACCCCCGACACACACACACACACCGTTCCCTTGCCATAAGCCACTCAGACAGGGATCTGGTTTCATGGTCAATTTTATTACACATGGATGTAAGGGGCTCCTACAATTAGGGAGGGCTTCTTAACAGGGTCTTGCTTATCCGCCTGCTTGTTAACCTGCTAGCTTGAACATTTCGTTTTCCCATTTTACATTCCTTCCCAACCTCCCCATTTCTCCCCGTGTCCAGTACCTTCTATTCCAATTCAGCGTCTCTAACTCAAGCCCGCTTTGTCCACCACCATCTCTTCTCTCTTCCAGCACCGGCCACCTTTCCTTTCTTCTTTGCTTTATGGCTCACATATGAGCTGTTAAGTTCTGAGTGTACCTCCCTGTTCCGTAACCATCTGGGATCTGCTCTTCAGAACCCCTCCGGCCCTTTGAGGAGATCCAGTTTCCACGAACCTACACCCGCACCTCCCTCTTTCCTCACGTACATACACAAACACCTCCCTGTGGACCCCCTCGTCATCTTTGAGATTCCTCCCTCCTTGCCTTCCATTGTCCATGTTTTTGAAGGTACGTCTGTGGATTGCGTGAAGGTTGGATGTTCTGCCAAAGTAAATCCAGGAGGTATAGTGGCTCCTACTAATGTAGGGTACATGATGTCATTGGTTAGATCATGGACAAGGCTCGAAGGGCACACATGGACATTTGTAGCAATTTGTCTCCTCTCTCTCATTCTCCCCTCCGGTGCGAGTTTATCTCCTGGCGGAGGGCCTCTTCCGCTTGGAGAGTGGCAACTGTATAACACCCCTCACCTGTTTTCAAAACAAAAACATGAGCTTGAGCATTTTTGAAAATCATCTCCTTGTTTTCATTCTCAGTAAGTTAGAGCGGGTCAGCCTGAGGGGGAGGTAGAGGGAACTCTGCATAGTGATGTTTAAGTAACTCTGGCATGTTTTAGGAAAATTGTGGCAGATTTGCTGTATTGCCTCATAAATCATTTTATTAACCCTGAGAACGTTCCTCAGTTTGACTGAATGAAAAATTATACACTTTTTTTCCTGACTGTGGAACCCAAACGGAGATGCTTGGAAGAATATTCACGTCCCTTTTTTCCATACTTGCTGTCAAGTTTGAAAAAACCCAACAAAATTAAACCAAATACTATAATACAAGTCTCCTGAAATTATTCAATAACTTTGTGTAAATAAAAAAGACTGAAATCAAAAAGCAGTTCACCATAAAATCAAGTATGACTTACTTTCTTCTATGGAACACAAAAAAAGCATTTCTTGAAAAATGTCTTGTTTTTGGGGTTTTGAACCCTATTGACTTTCATTGTGTGGACAAACATCCATCAAAATATCTTCTTTTGTGTTCTGCAGAAGAAAAAAAGTCATACAGCTTTGGAACGCCATGAGGGTGAGTAAATGTTTTGGGTGAACTATTCCTTGAGTCAGTCACAATGTCAGAAACAAGATTGCGCCCCAGTGCACATATACACACACTTGTTCGATTGTACAGACCTATGAGCAAAGATTTCCCCAGTGCAGTTCAATAAACATTTTATGAGTCCCTGCGCCCCACTAAACTCGGTCGGAATCGAAAACCACTTCACTCGTGAGCCGGCAAATAAGCAAATACCACCTCCCCCTCGTTTTCGTTCTCTCTTTTGCTTTGCAAATGAGTTTCTCTCTCTCCAGTGGCCTGTCATCTGTAGGTGCTCTGTGGCCCCCAAACCCTGAAATCTTACAGCTTTAAGGCAAACTGTTTGTTTTTACTGTTTTTTTTTTTTGTTTTTTTTTAGTACACGTTTCTTTTTTCCGATTTTTCAAGAGAGGAAATGAACGATGCATGTTCACGCTGGGAAAGCCAGGTATGCCTAATGTTAGCAGAGTTGACTGTATCATTTTTCCCTCCTCTTTTACATTTGTCGTTATCACGATAACTTTTATGCTTTCTGTAGGTCTGTACCAGGATTTACATGCTACAAGCTAGAGAGCTTAAGCCTGACTTTCCGAACCCTCGCCCCGAATCCTTCGCACTAACCCACTGAGCATGTGGAACAAATAGTCTCGAATGGGGTATTTTCTTCCTTGTGAGGTATTGACAGTTGATCTAAAATGTTGCATTTTTTCCCAGGGGCTATTATGGCTTCCCTTCGTAGCGTCTCACCCTCTGGTCTTCTTCTCCGCATGTTGACTGCTGCCTTCTGTGGGGCAGAGTGAAAAACTGAGAGGTTGTTGAGTACAGGGTGTCTAAGAGCTGCTCAGAGGTTGTTTGTTCAACATTTTTATTTAACCTCTGACTAAGTGGCTTGTTAACAGGTAAAGACCGAGTCGTGCCTACACAAGAAATTGAGGCAACCAGAGGCATCGTGCCTTGTGGGTATAATGTTGATGTCTGTTTTCTGTGCATTTTCTCAAACCTATATGACTTTTTCTTCAGTTGAGCACAGGAGAAGATATTTTGAAGAATGTTTCAATTGTTTTTGTTCATATAATTAAAGTCAGTGTGACTGTAACTTTCAATGTATGAAAAAATAGGCATTAAAAAAAAATTCCACCTAGGAAAGCAAACCCAACTGGTTTGGAATGTCATGAGGTTGCATAAATGATGACACAATTTTAATTTTACTGTGGACTATCCCTTTAAGATACTAATTCTTACCTAGGCCACTCACGTTGACATAATTCTGACCCAAACATGCACAACGACTGGTTTATCTGGCCCATTTAAACCCACGGCTGCCCCATGGTTGGTTAACATTGTTTATAACTGTAACAGAGGCGAGGATAGGAGAGAACAATTGGGAGTTCGGGAGGTGGAGGGAAGAAGGTGAGAAAACCAAACAGAAGGAGCCCAACCATCACATTCTGGTCAGGGAGCTGCCGGGAAACAAGCCAAAGAATCCAGAAGGGCAGGGTGTGGGTCCACTTTTGTTCGAACGTAATGTCTTATTGATTCATTTCATCAATGTGTGGTGGTGGAGTCAGTTGTAATGGTGGGCTTGCCAAAAGTAATCATGCTAATTTTTCCTTATTCCTGCCATAGATGTCAATTCAAGTGAGCTTTATTTAATGAAAACTAGGGATGATGTCCGTTAAGACTTCACTACTTTGACCCCAACTTGTTTGCAGAGATATTTCACCCAAAAACGACATTCCTGTTATCATTTACACACCCTCATGTTCCAAATGTCAATTTCTAATGTAAAACACAAAATGAGAAGTGAAAAATGTTTATGCTGCTGTTTTGCATACATTGGAAGCATTATTGTGACCACTTCAGACACCTTAGCCAATCAGAACCTAGCAACCACACAGCATTGTGATAAAAAAAAAAAAACACTCCAAACACCCTAGCAACCACATAAAAACCAAAAAACACTCTGAACGGAGCTTGTCAAGCTCCAAAAAAGCAAGTAGCTTAAAAGCAATCCAAACAACCTGTGTGTTAAAAGTGTTTTGAAGCCATATATGTGACCCTGGACCACAAAACCAGTCATAAGGGTCAATTCTGGGAGGGTGTGAATTATTGCTCATTGCTTTATAATATTATAGGCTCCATTATCATTTTATTTATACTGGTGACTAATAGTAAAATATGTTATATGTAAATATTTTTACCATTTAGAGGACTCATCTGTTTGTCTGGACAGGCTGTATAATGAAACTAATCTGACGCATGGTGAAAAAAGTCAGAATAATTAATTGTCATATATAATAACATATTTTTATATATGACAATCAATATTGGGCCGAGATACAACTATTTTAAAATCTGGATTCTGAGGGTGCAAAAAAATCAAAATACTGAGAAAATCGCCTTTAAAGTTGTCCAAATGAAGTTCTTAGCAATGCATATTAATAATCAAAATTTAAGTTTTGATATATTTACGGTAGGAAATGTACAAAATATTTTCATGGAACATGATCTTTACTTAATATCTTAATGATTTTTGCCATAAAAGAAAAATCTATAATTTTGACCTATACAATGTTTTTTTTGGCTATTGCTAAAAATATACCCCAGCGACTTAAGACTGGTTTTGTGGTCCAGGGTCACATATAAGCTTTGTGTGAGTAGGAGACCAAAAAGTGACTGAATATCTTGTCGTCTGTCCCCAAATGTCATTAACTTTTGCATATATTCACTTGTTCAGTTGCATATAGTCGCATCGTGTTTGACATTGGTGACATAGTTCTTGCAAGTCACTTTGAATATACAGAAGTGGGAATAACATTTAAAAGCTACAGCAGGGTAAATGATGACAGTTTTAATTTTTGGTGAATTATCTCTTTAATTGGTAAAATAAGAAAAAAGAAGAATTAAGAAAGCATTTTTTGCACAAATGATGTGGGGTTGGGTATCTCTATATGTTGCATGCTGTATTCAAACTCATGCCGCCCACATGAGCACCACAGCTGAGTGTGTCAAAGCATTTATGCTCAGCCTCGTCTCCAACAAATTAGTGCATTTCTAATCTAAGAGGTGCGCAGACACGGAAACCTTGGGGCGCTTGTTAAATCTGTGCAATGGTTTGAACATGTGGAGGCTTGAATCTGTATCAAGCAGGGAGGTGAGTGTGCACATGTGTTTATATTTGAGAGAAGCTAGTGTTTTGTTCTCTATTCTCTACATCTCGGCTCTTCTCTCACTGTCTCGGTTATTGCTTTTTCACACCCTTCTCCTCTGGGTTTAAAAGATCTCTGTCGCTCGCTTTCCCCCTCCTCGCTCAAATCCATTCCAGCTGAAACTTGCGTGAATATGCTGTGATCCCCTCTCGCTGTAGGGCTCGAAGTAATACTCCGTCTATCAAAACGGATATCAGAATCACTTCTTATAATGCTTGTAATTGAATTCATACAGATAAAATTTCCACTCCTAACAGCATGGCCTAAGATGGAGATTTGATAACTCAAGCCCCAAGACTACCAGGCTTAGAGTCAGACTGGGCTCATTTCGAAATGACGGGGGAAAAGTGTGTCTGTACGTGTGTGTTTTGGCAGTAGTTTACAATGAGCTGTTTCTTTTACAGACGCAGAACCGCATGAAGTTAATGGCTGATAACTATGAGGATGACCAACTCAAGGCCTCCAATTCTGACCAGACCAATCACAAACCCTCTCCAGATCAGGTGAGTCAATCAGAGATCACCTTACAGAACCACTTTGTACTTTCTTTATCCTTTACTTCTTCAATTGGGTTTAATGTTTGATCATAATTAGAGTTAGTGATTTAAACAAACCCCCAACCCTAACCCTAAGTCCCATGCCATTTATGCTAAGAATATGAATTATACCTTAAATTGTGTAGCCTGATGAGACAAGTTCTATTATTTTTCTATTATTTCTATTATTTAACTTTTACATCACCATAAAACGGGTTAAAAAATCCCAGAACTTACACTGAAACTTACACCTATTTCTTTCTTTCTTTCTTTCTTTCTTTCTTTCTTCTCACTCACTCTATCCGATTTACCCCTAAAGGCTGTATCCTGATTTATAAAAAAGCCATTATAACTAAACATAAACAACAGGAAATTACATATTTCATATCCAATAAGGCACAGCATCATCAGTTCCAATTTGTGTATTATTTCATATTGGGTCACCAAAAAAAAAAAAATGCTCACGTTTTCTCATTCATGAATGTGCACGCACACACACATCCCTGAGTGTTTTTCTTGGAATAGTTCCGGCACACAGGATGATTCTGGAAGATTTAACTGGCTTTGTTCTTTGTTGCTTTTAAATGTTGAATTCCTTTGCCTTAAGCCTCTCTCCTCTGGATGGCTGTCCAACAGGAATTAGTTCATAAGGAGAGAAAGAGGAAAGAATTGACATGATAAAGGATGAATAGTGAGTGAAATTCAAAGAGAAAGGACGGCCTGTTGTATTCTCCTGTCCCAGCTCTCCCAGGAAGCACAAATCCAACTGGTTGTTATGACATGACTTGATGCATTAAACACAGTGTGTCATACCTGTCCGTGGACTCCTGGAGTAATCCAGTTCAAGTGCTACATCCTAATTCACATGCTGAAAGAAACGTATCAATCAACAACACTCCGCCCAGGCCTCGACACATATCCTGCTATTCCCAACTACATACATGTGTGTGTATGTGAGCTCATTGGAACTCTGTCTACACACACATATACACACTCAATCTCCCATGCTCACACAGAAATCTGCTATAAAGCTATCCCAGGGTCTCTCCCCCATCGCAAACCCTTTCATTGTCTTTTCCGATTGTCAAGAAAACATTTAGCTCACATTTTCCTGTGATCTTCATTTCTCACTTAACATATTTCCAACTCAAATAAGAACACCCTCACACATCAACACCTGAGCCCGCTCCAAACCTCCCCGAACACACTGTTATCACCTAAACATGCCGACTACAGAGCTGGGACCGTCAGGGACCTCAGACGGCATTCATTGCAGGTATTTTCCACAGCCATCCAGGACAGATGGGATAGAGGCCACGTGTGTTACTAATTTCAAGCTCATACTGCTATGGTTTCAATTCTTGTTGCAGCACAGCCGCCCCGTTTGTTGGGCGAAACTAGTTGCTTTTAATGCCGTTTCACTTTGGTTCAATGGCTAACTAATCACCCTTAACCCTCTGTTGAGAGATGGAGAAATTAATGGGAGCATAGTGTCTTACTCTTATTTATAACATTCAGGTTTTTTTCACTGCATGGGATAAGCTCACTGCTGCTCCTCACTGAGTGTTTGTCAAAGGGAAAATTGGTCACTTAACATGAAATTTCAGTGCAATAAATGACCTGCTCTCACCCACTAATAACTTCTTTCTTTAATCCCATGCTGCCTTGGATTAAACCTGCACTCATTTTCCACCAATAGGACGATGAGGAGGGCATTTGGGCATAGCCAATCACGTGCCCTCTCCCAGCAATTTTGTTCAGAAGGGTGAGAAATGTATTATTGGGGAATGACACTCTTCTTCTGTATTTCATCATGCGTTAACTGTCTTTGAGTGTGCTTTTTTTTTTTTTCTCCAACACTTTCCAGTTCATCCTTCCATTTCTTTCTTCTTTTGGTCTTTTTTTCCCTCTCTCACTGTTCTCATGTCCTGTGATTTTCTTTTATTCTGTCTGTTTTTTGTCTGCCTCATTTCGGCATGTATTGGTGCTGATTATTTAATTATTTTTTACTTAAAAAAATGGTCAAATATGACTTGCAGATATCATACACACAGTTTGATATCTGCAAGTCATATCCCCAAACACACACACACACACACACAGTTTCCTTTTGTCCCCACAAAAATAGGTCACAGGTCTGTTCTGATTTGGTCTGCAGCAAAGAAAAAT
>NW_015548309.1:1717096-1745792 GCF_001515605.1 Sinocyclocheilus anshuiensis | reverse complement strand
TTTCTTTCTTTCTTTCTTTCTTTCTTTCTTTCTTTCTTTCTTTCTTTCTTTCTTTCTTTCTTTCTTTCTTTCTTTCTTTCTTTCTTTCTTTCTTTCTTTCTTTCTTTCTTTCTTTCTTTCTTTCTTTCTTTCTTTCTTTCTTTCTTTCTTTCTTTCTTTCTTCTCACTCACTCTATCCGATTTACCCCTAAAGGCTGTATCCTGATTTATAAAAAAGCCATTATAACCAAACATAAACAACAGGAAATTACATATTTCATATCCAATAAGGCACAGCATCATCAGTTCCAATTTGTGTATTATTTCATATTGGGTCACCAAAAAAAAAAAAATGCTCACGTTTTCTCATTCATGAATGTGCACGCACACACACATCCCTGAGTGTTTTTCTTGGAATAGTTCCGGCACACAGGATGATTCTGGAAGATTTAACTGGCTTTGTTCTTTGTTGCTTTTAAATGTTGAATTCCTTTGCCTTAAGCCTCTCTCCTCTGGATGGCTGTCCAACAGGAATTAGTTCATAAGGAGAGAAAGAGGAAAGAATTGACATGATAAAGGATGAATAGTGAGTGAAATTCAAAGAGAAAGGACGGCCTGTTGTATTCTCCTGTCCCAGCTCTCCCAGGAAGCACAAATCCAACTGGTTGTTATGACATGACTTGATGCATTAAACACAGTGTGTCATACCTGTCCGTGGACTCCTGGAGTAATCCAGTTCAAGTGCTACATCCTAATTCACATGCTGAAAGAAACGTATCAATCAACAACACTCCGCCCAGGCCTCGACACATATCCTGCTATTCCCAACTACATACATGTGTGTGTATGTGAGCTCATTGGAACTCTGTCTACACACACATATACACACTCAATCTCCCATGCTCACACAGAAATCTGCTATAAAGCTATCCCAGGGTCTCTCCCCCATCGCAAACCCTTTCATTGTCTTTTCCGATTGTCAAGAAAACATTTAGCTCACATTTTCCTGTGATCTTCATTTCTCACTTAACATATTTCCAACTCAAATAAGAACACCCTCACACATCAACACCTGAGCCCGCTCCAAACCTCCCCGAACACACTGTTATCACCTAAACATGCCGACTACAGAGCTGGGACCGTCAGGGACCTCAGACGGCATTCATTGCAGGTATTTTCCACAGCCATCCAGGACAGATGGGATAGAGGCCACGTGTGTTACTAATTTCAAGCTCATACTGCTATGGTTTAAATTCTTGTTGCAGCACAGCCGCCCCGTTTGTTGGGCGAAACTAGTTGCTTTTAATGCCGTTTCACTTTGGTTCAATGGCTAACTAATCACCCTTAACCCTCTGTTGAGAGATGGAGAAATTAATGGGAGCATAGTGTCTTACTCTTATTTATAACATTCAGGTTTTTTTCACTGCATGGGATAAGCTCACTGCTGCTCCTCACTGAGTGTTTGTCAAAGGGAAAATTGGTCACTTAACATGAAATTTCAGTGCAATAAATGACCTGCTCTCACCCACTAATAACTTCTTTCTTTAATCCCATGCTGCCTTGGATTAAACCTGCACTCATTTTCCACCAATAGGACGATGAGGAGGGCATTTGGGCATAGCCAATCACGTGCCCTCTCCCAGCAATTTTGTTCAGAAGGGTGAGAAATGTATTATTGGGGAATGACACTCTTCTTCTGTATTTCATCATGCGTTAACTGTCTTTGAGTGTGCTTTTTTTTTTTTTCTCCAACACTTTCCAGTTCATCCTTCCATTTCTTTCTTCTTTTGGTCTTTTTTTCCCTCTCTCACTGTTCTCATGTCCTGTGATTTTCTTTTATTCTGTCTGTTTTTTGTCTGCCTCATTTCGGCATGTATTGGTGCTGATTATTTAATTATTTTTTACTTAAAAAAATGGTCAAATATGACTTGCAGATATCATACACACAGTTTGATATCTGCAAGTCATATCCCCAAACACACACACACACACACACAGTTTCCTTTTGTCCCCACAAAAATAGGTCACAGGTCTGTTCTGATTTGGTCTGCAGCAAAGAAAAATTAAAAAAAAAAATAAAAAAAAATTAATTGAAAATAAATAAATTAATAAATGAAATATAAAATACCAGAAGCATTTATGTGTATAATATTTCATTTATTTATTTATTGTTTTATTTAACATTGAATGACATAAAAAATAAAAGGCTGCAGAAGCTTTTGTATTTTTATTTTTGTATCTTTTATGATGTATGTATTTATTTTTTTTTATGTATTATTCCAAAAAATACTTTACGAAACCAACTGAGAAACATTGCTTTACATACTGCTTTTATGAATAAACCACTGTAGCTTAAACCTTTAAAATCACACTTTATTTCGATAAATGACTCAACCAGCTATTGAATTGACATATACTTTCCCATCCCCTGTCGAACATCTATTCAGGATTTCTGTCACGCAGAGAGTTGAATTCCTCCCTCCACCTTTATTATTTTACACAGACAGCCAAAGAACAAATCGACCTGTCTGCCTTTTGACTGCTCGGGTCTTTTCCCGTCTATTCCCTCCAAAAAACAACAACATTCTCATATTTGCTTCCACACTGACAGTTTTGATGGATGGTTTTGAGGAAACAGATAGACCGTAGAATACATATGAGCTGCACATGTTCAAACCATAGGACACATGCGCAACTGTTTGAGCTCTCCCATCAGAGCCATTGCCCCATGCCCATGGTGATGCTAAATGCCATGTGTCGTTTTGACTGTAATTAATTAGCAGGTCGCTCCCCATCGATGCAGCCCACAGATAACACATGTCCATCGCATGAACAGTCGCATGCGGTAAAGCGCATATACTGTGAGTGCAATTAGGCGTAGCAGAGCACTGGAGAACAGAGTGGAATTGTGTGAGCTGTGGGCCGAGTTTCTCAGCAGTGTGAAGGGAGGGTTTTAATCCGAACAGCTGCCCACATACACTGTGTCCTATTTCAGGCAACTAATGGGCCCCTTTCGCTAATGTATTTGCTTCGTTCGCAGTTCTTAACGTCTGAGCTGCTACGATACATTTCGAGGAAGAATTCCAATCGTCCACTACACCCATGGTGCCAAACCGTACATGTAACCGTAACATTAAAGTTGCTCCTTGTGTATCATCTGACCATGTAAAACTTGTAATGGCATTTAGCAGGGGAGATCAAGACACCAAGCCTCTGAACGTATTAAGGCTCACATAAAGGGCAGCCGTGTTCTCTGAACCATGTTCTCAGGGCAAACTGCAGTCGTATGTACAAGCGCATGATTAGAGAGGGTAATAATCTCAACATGACTCTGATCTCCCTCATGCTGAATTGTGGGTGGTCGAGGCCTATTTAATTGCTCGCCATTTGGCACGATAACCCACTGCAACCCTGGAATCGGTTTCGGCTATGATGAAATACAGTCCGTTTTAATCTGACTGTGTGGTGCATCGCTAGGTGTGTATTTACAGATGCTCTCTGGCCCTTGACTCTGTTTTGTGTTGTTGTTCTTTAGGGCTTCGCATTTTCTCCTGTAGCTTTGTGGATAATTTATATATATCTGCTTTTGTTGTCCTCTTCCATCATTTCAGTGTCACTGTGCGATGATGTGTGTGGTTTTTGGTCATGGAAATTAACACCCATGAGTAAGGGAGCTTGAAACTTTCAGAGTTATTCCTGTTTCGCTAACAGAATATTTGTAAGCTCTGCCTTCAGGTAAATGTCAAGACGGAGTTAGCTTCAAATGTCAGGAGGGCTGATAGAGCATCAACCCTTTTGAAGTAACTTGTCTTCTTGACTGTTTGTCCTCTTGCCTGTTTGAATTGATTTTGAAATGACTTCTTCTCAGTTTGAGCCTGGATGTCTGAAGGGAGTGGGATAAACGTGATGTCCACCATCACAAACTTGACTGTATCATTTCATTTTCCACGAAAACCATAAGGCCCAGTGCCGGATGCAAGACATCCTTGTGAGCGAGAAATCAGTCAGTCAGTTGTTTCCATCCTCCCAAAACAGGTCAGTCCATCACTTTTGTTCCTCTGCTGCATCTTTCACTAAATTTCTCATTCCTCCATCTTTTGTCACAAGTTTGTTTTCAAAGTGACATGATGCCAGAGCGGGTGTTAGCATGCGGAGCAGAAAAGTAATGAAGACTCCATTGTCGTGTCACCTTTATTTGACGACCTTAGACATTACTTACCATTTGGACGGTGCAATTCCATGGAAAACTGTGAAACAGAGTTTGGCAATCACTCGCATATTCCATGGGTCAGTGGGTACCCGTCCCGCTGGAGCAACTAAGGTGTAACCTCTGCTGAACTCGTTCCATGAGTGCAACCACCCACCATTTGCCCACATTATTAAAACTGTCCCGCCCCTCAGTGAGAGAACAGAGACCTCGTTGCTGACTTGTTTTTTTTTCTCTTTCAGCTCAAAAATGGCTCAGTGGTCAGAGGGGGAACATTTCAACAGCTCTGTTTTAGTCATTAATATAAACCCAAAATGCATGTTTGCTTTCTTATTTGCCTTTTGTACTTGCATTGTTTATTCCAGTTTGACTTTTGTCTTTCTGTCAGTTCCAACTGATTCCAGTCCAAATATTTATAATTAGATTAAAATGGGAAACATGTGGCGGTGAGGGAAGTTGCAGGGGGTCGTTGTTGAAACCTTCCCACCTCCATATGATTTCAATATAAAACTGGCCTCTGGCTCCATGCGCCTGGTGCAGACAGGAGGGTAGACAGTGGTGGGGCCCTCACTCCGTCTGGGGGACTTTGTTTGGCAGAGCACAAACTTGGGGTTTCTGCAGAGCCCCTGAACCATGCTGCCCCACTTCCTGTACCATGAAACTGAGATCTACATCCCTGGAACAGAAGAGACCCCAAATGGCTCAATCAGTTACTCTCCGAGAGGAATCGCTTCTCCGTTTGTCAGAGTAAGAGCATGCCATAGGAAATGAGAAAATAGGGTGTCATTGGAAGCATACCCTAGCTCCTTACAAGGGGTCAGAGGTCATTTAACGGATGGCCATTGCTCACAGAGTCTCGGGAGAGGCCAGTAGACTGAAATGACTCTGAGCCAATCAAGCGTGCGACAGATATCAACCAGTTGGTCCCAGCAGCACACGTGCGGCGGGTTTTATCTGACCCCGTAATCGGAGCCTCTCGCTCGGCTTGATGAGAGACCGATGACTGCCCTTGGAGACGGAATGTATGACTGTAGTTCTGCAGCGGCTACTTTTAAATAGGCCAATCGGAAGAGAGTTGAGACGGCGGAATCTAAGCATTGAGATGATGTCATGAAGGATGAGCTCACATATAAGAGCTAATATTGGAGTGTGTTGAATCTCTTCTCTGTCAAGACTTCTGGCTCAACGTTCTCTGCTGGATCCTGAGAGAGACTCTGCTTAGCATCAGCTGGATAGGCGATGACTTCCCCCGCCACCTCTGGTTTTCATGGAGTATGTCAATATATGTATTTTCCTGAGAGGAATTCTGAGCTGGCTCGGTTGGAGATGGTACGTGTTTGGGGAGGCTAAGTTTACTAGTCATGTCAGAAGTTATCTCAACACGTTCCGTTTCTCATGATTTCCAGTCCAGCTATAAATAGTCCTGCAGTTTGGATTTTATCTGCCTTGTGGGGCAACATTTGTTCATTTTTGAAGATCTGAAATTGCTGCTTTTGATGTATGCTTTCTTGCCCTCTCTCCCTCGTTCTTAATGTTCCCTCTCTCCTCTCTTTCTCTCTCTCTCTCAGGCATAACGTTGCTTTTTTGGGCAGTATCGTTTGCCCAGTCTTGCTTCACTGCCTGACTGTCCTGCTTTTTAAGGCCTCAGCAAACCACACGTCTTGGCCTTCTCTCCCAGGATGCATCACTCAAGAAAAATACATTTTAATGGTGCATCCGTGTTTCTGGTTTCCCTCTTGGAACTAGGCAACCCAAGGACGTACTGGCCAGCTGGGTTCTGCTTGCCTGGTCTATGTCAGAGGGTAAACTAGGAAAATAGACTAAAGATGTCAATCGAACCACAGCATTTCTAGTGAATGCTGCTCTTTTTTTGTTTTCACCCCACCGTTTCATCAGTTCTCTCCTCAGAATCTTTAAATTGATTTTAGGCTGTAATTAATTGGTGGGTGCTGGCGATAATAAAAGTATGAATTTCTGTTGATGACCTCAGAATTACCAAATGACTGCGAACAATCCTATCAAAACAAATAATCACACGACTCCTCCCTCGTCAAACCCGCTGAACCCAGCATGGCCACGGTTTCTGCGCAAGCTGCTGAAACAGTAAAGTTCGAGGCTCATTGTGGTGGGGATTATGTGGTCGGAACGTTTTGGCCCCTAGGTCCAGGGCGCCATTTCTGGATGTGTTAACGGGCGGACGTGGGAGCCCTATCCTGGGCACTGTGCCCGTCGGCTTCCCTCTTCAGGTTAGGAGGGAAAGGTGCTCATAATATTACTTAGTAATGGTCCATGACCGTGAGCAGTTGAAAATCCTTGTGACTTTAGAGAGTCTGCTAACTGATAACGCACTTTTCTGAGTGTTTCCCACTCCAGAGAAAGACTGAAAGGAATGGATATTGCAGTGAGCTGCGATTTTTAAAAGGCGAGTACCATGCATGTTAACCAAGCTCATTGGAAAACTATGCGTCTGGAACTGGTGCTCTATTGGTTATGCAATATTTCACTGGGATTCACTGGAAACGTGTTGATTTGTTCACTTCCAGATTGTTCTTGTTTTTACTAGGGCTGCTTAGACATGTTGCGTCCTAATCTCCGCCCGCTGAATGTTAGCTTCATACTGCTAATAAACTCCCTGCGGCATGTCAATAGGCCCTAATGCTTTCCAGAGCTGTGGCTGGGGGGCCTGGAGCAGGTTGAGGGCCTCCTGGCCCTCCTGTGGATGCCACTGGTCTGATTTAAAGCTGATAGGAAGGAGCTGGCTCAGATTCTGCACCCTGCCTAAGCTGTCCAACAACCTCCTTAAATCTCCCAGTTCATTTAGCACATAACCAGCCGTGGACGGAATGAGCACTGGAGACCGGACGGGTGGAAACTGCAGTGCTGCTCCCTCTCCTTTTATTTCTTCCTCCTTTGCTGCTTCTTTCTCGCCTAAAATCGAGGGCCTAGAACTACCTCTATTATCAGTCAATAAAAAGGGAAACCTGCCATGTGTGGTTCACACTTAAAAGAGGCATTACAGGTGAACATGTTACACATACACATGTGCAGAGATATCTTACCACACCAGGACACAAGTGCACGTGTGAAATTAGGGCTAGGTGGAACAATGGTGTATACTACATTAATATAAAATATATATATATATATATATATATATATATATAAATAACATATATAAAAAGTGTAGAGATACCACATATCCACAGAGTGATTTCTTTTTTAAAAATGCTGATTTTATAAGATTTGATGTATCACATACTTTTCAAGTGTTTTAAAATTAAAGAAGATATTAAAATTACATTATAAGATTGCATACATTAGTTCATTGTTCATGGTAATTTTTTTATATTTTAAATGTAATGATTTAATATAAAACATTTAATTATTTATTATAAATCCCTAAATAATATTATATTGCAAATTAAATGGATATAAATATTTATATTATATACAGGGTTATTATAGTTATCTAAAATTGAAAGGAAAACTAAAATGTGAAGAAAACCATTTTCATTACTTGAAATAAAGTAAATGTTAACTGAAATGTAAAAAAAAAAGAAATATAAAAAAAGTTTTTACCAGCCAACATTTCTTATTTTCATTTAGTTTAACTTGATGTTGTGAGATAAACTTAAAACTGAAATAAAAATTAATAAAATCTATATAGGTGTATATTTATAAAAAAAAAGTCAAAAACACAAAATTACTAAAACTTTAACTAAAATTTAAATGGAAAATATAAAATTTTCAATATTAATGAAAACAGTACTACAGTATACTAATATAACAGATTATTATATTATATTATATTAATTATATTTTATGGCTTTGTGTGTACTCTCTAGGCCTATGCAAACATGTAAATTTCTCTTTGAACCACTGAGCTGTTGACACGCATCCTCCTCACCTGAATTATTCCTGTCTCTGAGGACCAGGTGTGATAGCAGAGGATTGTGTAATTCTTACCTCTGTGCCAGAGGGAGTCTGTTGGAGCCATCTCTAACAACTCTGCACCATTGAACCCACCTAGAGCCCCATTTTCAGTCTCTCTGCTTCCTCTGCCCCCTGTCTTTACATGCGTAGCGGCGTAAGTCTTCTGGTGTTGAGTGGTACACAGGGGAAACCCTTTGACCTCAGGATGTGGTTCTCCTTAGATCTCTCCATCCACAGCTGTTCTCAAAACTCCTGCTCTCGTGGAGCACTGACAGTAAGACAAGAGAGTTACACCAAAAGTTGGGGCTGTTTGTGAACATGAGGCCATGGGGATCTCTCTGCAACAAAATTGCTCCAAGTCACTTATAATACCTGGAGAAAGCTATCTGTTAGCATTCCCATTCGTCATAACAGCAGTTGCTCGGCTATCCAGACAAACCTTGATTCCTCAGGCTGCTCAGAGGCATAAAAATATAGCAAAGGAGACAGAAGTTGGTCAAACAACAAAAATAATGCAAACAGCAGATAGCTTTTTAAGACCTCAGATGAAAGATGCCATTAAAGAAACAGACTCAAGTCAAAGGTCTTCCTTGCATTGTGAGTTTAAAGTCAAATGTGACACATTTATAGTTAAGATTTAAGTCTTCCGTCCATGGTTTTCTGAGCTCCCTGTAGTTATGCTCAGATCTGGTCATTAACTCGTCTGGTTTGCCCTCACAGTGGGGTAGATGTTCTGGAGCTTTGCTACATGTTCACCCCTTCCTCTGCTTTCTCTTCAGCACACCCGCTTACTGGTGCCCCTCTCAACCTCAGTTTGAAGAGGTCAGGACCTCCTTCAACCCCAACACCCCTCACCTTCAGGGTGACGACCCCCATGGCCACTCCTCCCACTTCCTGGAGTGCAACTACAACCCACACGACAGCTTTACTTCCATTTTCCAGAGGCTAATTTATTTTTGGCAGTTTCAAGTCTTTTTTGCTCATTACGGTGTGGATACACACACACACAAACAACACAATGAATGGAATGCCGTCCCTAGACTCCAGCCTTCATGGTCTGTTTAAATGGCGCTATGATGGTGACACTGGGATTTGCTTGGTGTAAAAATTCCCTCCATGCTTCTCCAGAGTCAACAGTAACCTGCCCTGGCTTTTTGTCCTGTGTGTGTGTGTGTGTGTGAGGGGTCTACCGAGATATATTGAGAGTTGTGGATGGAGGCATTGTGGTCAGTTGCTTATGAAATGACCGTATGGAAAGACAGACCGACTCACCTGCTCTTAATCTGCCGTCCGGATCTGCTCTTGGATTACATATGTTTCTGTCTGTGCGCTTTGGGGGAGGTATGCGTGTGTCTCTTCGCCCCCCTTACCCTTTATTTGACAGTCATTATTCTCTCATGTCAGTGTTTTTTTGCATGCCGTGGAGGTGATTTGTCTCTTTCTTGAATAGCACTTTACGACGGCAAGCCCACCGGCCTTGTCAGTGTCTCGCAGGTTTGAAGCTTTGCAGTCCCTCCTTATCTTTATCCCCTTAACACTCATGGACGCGTAGCACAGCGAGACTGAAAGAGGATAGCCCAATAAAACTCTCAGCCACGGGAAATTATGTGCGCCGGGGTCTGGCTACTGTGAGAGAGGCCCGCAATCCGCAGATCCTCCCCCACCTGGGGCGAGCTATTCTGAGCTGGGCTTCAAGGCCACGTCGGGGGCTTCCTGTGCTGCCGGGCCTCCGGAGTCTTTGAGGAAGCAGCCAGTGGCTCGTCTCTGATGGACCGCCTGACTGACAGCATTGATCCAGGCTCCTGCCTCTCAGTGTGGGTATCGAATGGCACCCGATGAGCTGATAGGTGATAAATGAGAGAGGGAAAATGTGAAGGACCCCTCATTGTTGAGGGGTCTGACTTTACTTTCCCCCTGGTCTTTTTGAGGAGGGGGTTCTCAAGTTATGACAGTGCCAGGTAGGAGTAGGTATGCAACACACTGCAGCATCTGGTGAAGACAGCTTCTTTTAGAGGGAACATAATGAAAGAGGAGACGGAGAGATGCCTCAGTGAACCTTTTGCGAATGCTAGTCTTTAGGCGGGAGCTGCAGTGTGAGGTTCAAGAAGGTGATCAATGTGGCAAAGAGCAAGAGAACAGACATGGGTCTTTGTGGTCAATACCCACAGTCTATTGATATTTTTGTCCTTAGAGGGTCAGTAGAGGGTCCCAGGAGTCCTGACTCTGACATTTCTCGGTCATTGTCACATCAACGGTTGTACAAGTGATTGAGCTTTTTTTGTGTAAGGGCGCACTTAGCAGTGTTCTTAGTGGGTGTATTTTAAGTGACATTGTGAAAACCTTGGGGGTAAGTGAAATTAACAATTTCTTATGACATTAGATATTTTATATCACAACAAAAGTATATACAATAATACAGTTGTTTTTGCTGGAAAAAAAACTTAACCCCCCAAAAAAATTTTAAATAGTGATACCACATTTTGAGGCATAATATGTAGAAATTAATTGAAAATTAAGTGTATATATACACATACAGTATATAACAGTATACTGTACACAAATATACCACACACAATTTCTGAAAATGTAACCATAAAAAAAATAAATATTTTTTTTCCTTAATATTTTCTTTTATTGAAATTTAACCACAAATAGTTTTGAAATAATTCCAACTTTTTATATTTTAATGTTATTGTATATTTTAATATAAAAATATATTTATTTAATGGAAGCAAATAGTCTGCCATCATTACAAGATAACTTCAAAAAGTAAAATGTAGCTCAAGACTAACAAACGGGATTCAAAACATAAATAATTAATTCTAAAATTTGATTTTATGTAGCACATTTAAAGCGGTTGAAAAATACACACAATATGCATTTACATGTCTCTGAGAAAAAAAAAAACTAAATAGAGTGAATTGCAGAATGTGCTTATGTTCAATAATATGGAAATAAAACATACAATAAGCCTATGCTAATATCTAAAGTTCGATATAAACACAATAATATGAAGATTTTAAATTACCTGTACTTTAATTTAAGGGCTTTCTAGGAAATATGTGACCCTGGACCACAAAGCCAGTCATAAGGGTAAATTTTTCGAAATTGAAATTTAGACATCATCTGAACGCTGAATAAATAAGCTTTCCATTGATGTATGGTTTGTTAGGATAGGACAATATTTGGCCGAGATACAACTATTGAAAATATATACACTATATGAAAATCTGGATTCTGAGGGTGCAAAAAAATAAAAATATTGAGAAAATCGCCTTTAAAGTTGTCCAAATGAAGTTCTTAGCAATGTTTTGATATATTTACAGTAGGAAATGTACAAAATATCTTCATGGAACATGATCTTTACTCAATGTCCTAATGATTTTTGGCATAAAAGAAAAATCAATAATTTTGACCCATACAATGTATTTTTGGCTATTGCTACAAATATACCCCAGCGACTTAAGACTGGTTTTGTGGTCCAGGATCACATATTAATATATGTGATTAAAATCCATTTAATTAATTAATTGACATATGTAATTAATTAGATTAAAAAAATTAATTGGCAGACCTTCTCTTGGAGACATCTTGGAAAGATGGAAGAGCTGTTAAATAGATCATTTTTCCAAGACGTCATGCAAGGCATGATGGGTAAACAGAGACCCACTTCCATCCATTGTGTGTGTCCAAAGCAAGATGAGACAAATGGCGCTTTGAGTGGAAAATTCCCCTGTTGTAAATCTGTCACCTGGGCATGATTTTTGTTTCTGTTATTGTTGCATTATTTATGATCTCAGTCTACCACAGGACTTTTTAAAAAAAAATGTAACGACAACACGGGCACAAGCCAAACAGTTATGACAGCACCCAGTTGACAGAAAACATCACCAGCCATGACAAGACCGATGTTAGCGCTGTGTTAACTAGAGCTGTGCTAACTGTGGCCATCCTCAAAACCTGGTCATGACCCTATCATGCACAGTTCTTGACTTTACTACTAACCTGATTCCAGGTGATTAAGCAGGACACTCAGGTGAGGTTTTCTGGACTGTTTCTGCCAACAAAGAGGTGTTGACTTAGTAGTTAAAACCAGAGGGTGACGGATAGCGCTGTGTTTGGGCATTTGTCTACAGCTGAAAACTGGAGTCCATTCATCCTTTCTAAGAGCAGATGGGGAGGAAGAGAAGGGAATAAACGTCAAATCCCATCACTTGTTGGGCCTTTTTAAAGCTTATTAGCGCACAGCATGCTTTCAGTCAACCATGTATATAGCAAGTCTCCGTGTAATGGTGTGTGCGTGCGCACGTTTATGTGGCACCACCGCAGAGGCTGGGTTTTTTTTTTTAACTCTGCTGTTTTTCCGAGCATATCCACCCGGCCGTTCTGTCACAGTGGTTTGGAGGGCTTCTATCAGACCACCTTTTTAAGGTCTCATCCTTCTTTCTGTGGTTGCCAGTCAATCTGGAGGCCCCATATATCCTCCGCTTGGCTGAGAGACAAGACCTGATGGAGATGCGGAAGGACATGTCACCCTTTACAGCTGTTTCAGGTCTGGCTTTGATACGAAAGACTCATCCATCATGAGGCAGGGGTTTGAGTTTTGGCACCCAAATGTGCTTTAGTAGGTTTTGGAGGCCGGGCCGCTCTAGACCTTAGACTAACGAGAGCATGAGATAGGTCTCTGTGTGTCTGCTGCTCCGGTTCTATGCAGAGACCCAGTTTGCGTCCTCTAATTGGTTCCAGAGCCAGGAAGAACCGGCGACCCACTTTAGCCTTTCTTTCTGTCATAAGCTCCTCAACCTCGGTCATCCTCCACCTTCTTCCATCTCGTTCTTTCACAGTTTTGTTTGATCGCACTCCACGGCCAGGGTCCACCCTAGAGAGCCTTCATTGCCTCTGGCAAGCCAATGAAAACAGAATAACATTCTGCCCTGGAAAGATACAGATGAGGTTAATAAGATTTAATAAAGTGTGGGGACACAAATGTTCCTGCGAGCTCGGGCCGCTTCAGACCAAAGCAGACTCTGTCCCTGTCTTTTCTTACATTTCTCTCATCACTCACTCTTTCTTTTTAGCCTCTGTTTCCTCTCTCCGCTTCTTGACAATAAGGTAACTATTTGCTTTCTGCTATTGAGCGATGAGGAGCATTCACAGAGCTCCCTATGCCCTACTATGTTCTCGGCCCTCTTTGAGCAGGTATTTGTAAGGGAACATTTCAGTAGATCTTCTTATTATATTATATTATATTATATTATATTATATCCAACAGCCTTTCAGTTCCAGTTCAGGCCTTTAACTCCTAGGCAACGACATTCAAAATAAAGTATACTGCAAACTCTCATTCACTTCAGCATGACAATAAGGTAACTATTTGCTTTCTGCTATTGAGCGATGAGGAGCATTCACAGAGCTCCCTATGCCCTACTATGTTCTCGGCCCTCTTTGAGCAGGTATTTGTAAGGGAACATTTCAGTAGATCTTCTTCTGTCTTGTGTTGTACTGTAGTATTTCAAAAACATTGCTCACCTCTCTCATCCCAGAATTTATGGATCCACCATTGCAGCCCAAAACCAGCTTATGTAACATCTTGATTCAAGCTGTCCTTTTACTCAGCTTTGCATTATTGTGCATAATGTGTCATAAAGTTTTATCATTTTATGTAGATGGCACTCGTAGAAGAAAATATCGCTAAGAGTCTGAGTCTGTTTTCCATCCACAGTGTCATCAGTATTGATTGAAGTATTAAATTTTGACTTTAATAGTACTTTAAAATCATTTTAATTTAATATAATAAAATATATTTAGAAAAATATGTTGCTATTTATCTCATTTTTAGATTAATGTGAAAACAAATGTGATGGCTCAATCATGCATTGCACCAGAATCCTTTGTTGAAGCCAGTAGGATACACACATGGCACCGAGACATATGGTTTCTGGATTTTCTCCCACACAAGTGTATGCATTATTTTGATGGATATGGAAAAGCCGTGTGAGTGTCTGCTGTGTGTATAGAGATGTTTTGTAAAAAAACTGGCATCTGTCGGCAGCGGTCCAGGTAACTGAGATTGTTTGTCTGTGTTCCTGGAATGGGAATGTTTCCCCTGACACATTTTTATTATACCACTGTTCTCACTGTGATTCATGTGTTTCAGCTGTGGTCTATCATCCATAATCATCCGCAACCTTTCACTGAATATTGTTCTTTTTTCCCTCCTTTTTGAATACAATCATATGTTACCAAGCAAAATTTGAACTCTGTGTTCTGGCTTGTTAAAAGTGTTGTTTGCGTGTCATTTAAGCATGCGTCTGCATACCCGCCTTTTTATCTCCCTGGCTCATGTCCAAATATCTAATTCTTGAACGGTAGAGGAAAACTGAGATTAAAATGACTCTTTATCTCTAACCCATTTCCTCGTTCCTGTTTTGGACAGATTATCCCCCCACTCATAGACCTCAATCAGAACCGCAGTAAGCTGAAACTGTACATCGGCCACCTCACAGCCCTGTGCCACGAGAGAGACCCCCACATCCTGCAGGACCTGGCCCCGCCCTCCGCATACCACTGCAGCCAACAGGACGCCTGGGAGGAGGAGCTTCAAAAGATGAGCCCCGAACAGGTAAGAAAGGGTGATACTCTTTTCTATGAAATGTGACCTATCTGGTGTTGCTGTGTTTTTCAGTGATTCCCATTAAGAAAATATTAACACTTTACAATAAGGTTCAGTGCATTAACATGAATTAATGCATTAGCTTGCATGAACAGCATTCATTAAACTAGAGTATTATTAATGTTTTTTAAAAAAAAAAATTACATTCTAAAGTTCATATTAGTTATTAGATCAGATATTAGATTTTTTTTAAATTTGTAATAATATATATATATATATAAAATAAAAACAATATTTGTATATATTTTGTTCTGTTTTATATTATTATTATTATTATAGGTAGTAAGTAGGCGTAAAAACATTTTGAAACTTTTATGTAAAAATTAACATAAGACAAGATTAAAATAAGTTCAATCAATTAAAAAAACAATACATGTAAACAAATGTAAAAGTTGTAAAAGTATTGTTCATAATATCTGTTGTATTAACCCATGACACCAAATTGAACCTTACTGTAAACTGTTAAACTGTGAAAAGGACAGGATAGTTGTGTTTTTCAGTTGCTGCCCATTATGACTTCACAATAAGTTTCAGTGCATCAACATGAATTAATGACTTGAATTGAATTGAATTGAACATGAATTGACTTGCATTATTGCAATACAGACATAATGTATTATATAATTATTATTATAATATAAACATGTTTTAGATTGAAGATGTAAAACAAAAGTTAAAATGAACACAAACCAAGATTAAAATAATTTCAGGTAATTGAAAAATAATACATGGAAACAAATGTAAAAGTAGTAAAAGTATTGTTCATTCTTAGTTCATATACCTGTTGCATTAAGTAATGGTACTAAATTGATCCTTATTGTAAACTGTTACCATAAAAAACTTGATAGATAACTTTTTATACATCTTGCCTTTTCTTCACGATTCCACAACTGTGTATTTATACGTATATGTGCACTCAAGGTACCATAAGGTTTCTCGGGTAGTTGGATTTGTCACCCATTGATTATTGGAGCCATCTGGCCTGGACCGCACAGCTTAGCTGATGCTAACCTTCACTGTCTATAAATCTCCTATAGGCTTTAAGAATCAGTCCAGCTCTGTGTAAGTGCCATTAGTCCTCTTTATAGAGTGGAATGTGTTCCTACAGAAAATAAATAGTCCAATATATTGTGTTTTATTAGCTTCGTTTACTGTTACTTTAACAAAAGAAAACCAAAAAGCTACCCAAGGCTCACTTAAAAGGCAGGGGAGAGCCAAGAGTGGAGGAAGGGGGGTTGAGAAAGACTTTAAAAAAAGAAGAGCAACTGGAATGGCGTGATAAAGAAAAGGAGTGTCAGCATTTGGACGGCGAAAGAGAGAAGCGTTTGAGGAGGTAGTGGCTGGATTTAGTCTCTCCATGATGAACGATCCCTTCTCTGTAATAAATGTATGCGTGGATCCATTTTCTGCACTTCACTTTGAACCCATTGTCATACCTACCATAACAGTAAATGTCTGCAAACGGACACTGGGTTTAGTCCCTCCGTCGGTGCGTCCCGGTTCTGCATCCATCCCTGATGCTTTTTGTAACATCAGAAAAATAAATTGTCTGGAAGTCTACATATACATTATACTCACTTTAAATCGGCCCCATTCCTCAAGAGAAGAGGAGAGTGATCTGCTGTGATGGTGCCAAGGCTCATACAATGCTCATGTGTTTCACTGCACGGGGAACTATCTGCTTGGCAGTTTTTTGGCTCGCTCCGACATTATTGAAATGCATTTTTTTATGTGGGCTGCCTGATGACAAGCCTTTGGCCAGCGAACAAATAATGTTTAAGATTTTTAGTTTGCTGCAAGTAAACTTTGTTCCAAAAATTGGCACTTTCCAAGGGACTTTTTTCCCACCCTGTACTTGTTTAATATGAAGTAGAGAGATGTCTGTACATTTATTTTCCTTTGAGAGAGACAGCTTTCAACAGACTGTACGGACGGACTGAATGGTTGCACAGCCTTTTCAAACTGAGTGTTGCCACTGGTCAGTTGAGGCTACTGTGCTATGTAAACATGAGGTCTGTTTTGTTGGTTTTCGAATTGAATTCTTGCCCATGATGTGCTTAAAAGGGGCTAGAATTTCCAGAATAATGGTCCTCAATCGCAGTCTCCAGCACTTCACTGGTGGCTATCCTGAAAAGTGTCATCAAAAGCAGCAAACAGTTGAACTCTGTTTTTGCTCGGGTCCTCCAAACTGTTATTCCTCCTGGACCTTCTCTAAGGTCAACAATTCTGTGTTTATCTTGTGCAAACTATCACTGACAGTGTTTAGAAAGCACCGCTCTCATGGGAGGTGATAAGAACCCCTGGACCTTTACGCCAGGTTTTTGACTCTCTTGAGTCCTCAAATTGGTGAGTATGGAGCAAATGAATTATGTAGGATTGTTCAAGAGCATGCAGGGTTGTGCAGGGTTGTGCAGGGTTGCAACACTTGGCAGTGTTGTTTTGGCTTGGCCAACATGCCAATTTCATGTCGGACACATTAAGGCAGAGATAATGAATATTTCAGGTTTCACCGGTTAGGCTTTACCTCTCAAACGGTTACACACATATCAGGATTTTTCCTCTCCAAATCCAATAGCTCGAAGATATTTAGCATTTTGCATCCATATGGTATCCACATGTACGGGATCCTGCTCATTCTTCAGTTACATGCCCTGCATGTAAGACACAATCTGCTGGAAGACACTTTTGGTTTTCTCTGATGGTGGAATCACTTGCAGATGGTGGATTGGACGAGTTGCCGGCGTTCACAAGCCCGTTTGATTGATGTCTTCTTTGACCTCTCTTCTTTTCTTTGTGTTGGGAGTGTAGCACATTACATTAGCGTTCTCTCCGCGCTGCAGTTCAGCCATTTAGATCCCTTCAGCACAGAAGATGCAAGAAGACGCCCATTTGGCCATAACAGGCTCAAATTGACGAGAAAAGTCTGTGCTCATTATTGGCTTAATTTATCGTGTTCTATTCAGTCCATTATTGTTAGTAACGTCCACATGAATTTAATTGTGGTGTCTTTTGATGGCATGTATGCCTCTCCGTAGACCCTCAAGTGGCTCAATTTGGGAGGGGGCTCTTTGCCAATCATCATTCTTATAAACTGAGTTATTAGTAACTAATTGAATGGCTCTTTGTGGCACAGTCGCCATCGAGCCCGTAGAGGATTGAGGTTGGTGTCCTCTATGACCAGTCCTCTACTAATGACAAGCCTCTTGTATTCAAAATATGCTTTAGTATTTACGAGGGGCTGCACACTGTTTGAGCCCTTGCCCTTTCTTTGAAGCTAAACATTGATCTTTTAATTAACAGTTTTTATGGGCTTCCTTTTTACTGGCCTGGCACTCTAAGCTGGCACTGAGCTGGGTAATGTAGGACTTGGGGTTTTTTACCCTGATTTCCTTTGTCTCTCTCGCAGTTTATAGCATATAAAGACAGTGTTTCCTTTTTGCTTCTCTTCTCCTAAAGCATAGCTCACCCAAAAATGACATTTTTGTCATCATTTACTCAACCTCATATTGTTTCCAAACCTTTATAACTTTCTGCTCTGGAATGCAAAAGAAGCTATTTTGAAGAATGTCCTCTTTTTGTCCATACAATTAATTGAAAGTCAATTGGGTCTAGAGTTGTATTGGACCCCATTGACTTTCATTGTATGGACAAAACAGTTGGAACATTCTTCAAAGTATCTTCTTGTTTGTTTCCCAGCACTTTTTGGGATTTTCACTTGTCCCTTCGGTCTTAATGGTGACTGGTGAAGTTACTCAGACAGGAAAATCGAAGATTGCACAACCAAGTTATACATAAGCCTGCAAGGCATCACCAATATAGACTAATCAGGACGCAGACAATGCAAATGCACAAGAGGATCATAATGCACACAAAAAAACATGCTTGTGAACTCATACTCATATAGTACTTTAACTCCGCCAGACCGCCCTATTAGGCCTCGTTGCCAGCTCGTCCTCTGTTGTGGTCAATGCTTCTTTTATTACTCGTCCTCCTTGCCTGCTTTTTTTTTCCTCTGTTTAAGGCGTAATGTTGTTTTATTTGGTTTGAGCTGTTCACAGGATGTTACTGCATCTCTGTTTAAACGGCTGGAATGCAGGAAGGTGATTAAGCCGACGCTGAAAGAACCACTCAGTCATACAACCCACAGAGCCAACAAAGACAATACACTCACCAAAAACGCACCCCATTTAGATGAAGAACTGGCGTTTTCAGGAACAAAAACAAAATTATTGTGCATTATACATCTAATAGGGCCTTTAGAGTTTAGATTTAGGGTTATAGGTTGTGAGTAATAAATACGCCATTACAAAAGAGTACTTTGGTACAGATACCATTAGATACCATGGTGCATATGATTTAAAAAAAAAAAAAGATTATTATTATTATTTATTTATTTATAAAATACATTTTTACAATGCACTTTTAAATACCTTTTAATTTTTAAACCCTTTTTTAAATACCTTTAAACCTTTTTTATTATGCATTTTGCTGTCTTTTCATATGAAAAATATACTTGTTTTAAATTTCCTTATTATATATATTTTTATATTTTGTTACCATGCCATTAAGTAACATGGTACTTTTTTATATATATATTTAGCCACGCACACATACGTACAATTATGTTTATATATGTACATATACATAACATAAATATAGCTAAACCTAATGCTGGTAATTCCATGGTACTTTTTTGTTGCTTTCAATACCTCATTATGAATAATTCCTTGAGAGGATGCAATCATCTGTGACATTGTCCCCAGCTGTGAGACGCCCCACTCCTGTACTGCAGCTGTGTCTATGATGAGCAGTCATTGTTTGATGAAACTTACTGTCAGTTATGTTCTGTGGCCAGTTTCATCTCCTCTCTCACAACATTTAAGTCTGCTGTTTACTTTAGAGACTGCTGATCTTAGATCAGTATGTAAAGTTTACAATCTTGGAGGAGAGAATCGAAGTGCTTGACCGCTCTTGTCCAAAGTCATCTGGCTGTGATCTGGCAGCACAAAGCCAGCTGTATAAATAGGGGAGAGTCTTGCATTTTACGGGTCACTCTGAATAAAACATGAACTAGAGAAGATTGATTATTAATGACCTTAGGGCTGGAACAGAAATAATCTGTTAGGCCTCGAGTCCTCCATTCTTTTTCCTTCCCTCTTCCCACTCGTTCTCAGCGCACCTTCATCCGTCTTTCACTCACTTCTCCTCTCTGTTTCCTTTCTGATTGGCACTTCGATAGATGCTTATTTTAGCCATCTGTTTTCAGACGTTCCCCTTCGAATAGATCAAGAGTTCAGTAAGGATTCATGCAGATTTTGTGATGATTCACAGGCTCACACCTGTCGGAGCTTGCATCAGATCTCAGTGTGGACTCCAGTTGCGGTCCGTGAGGGAGTTTTCCAGCGAGGCTGATATTCAAATCAAACCAATACTAGATTGTAGTAGGTTTTGATAATCATGTCGTCTTTTTAGACTATTACTAATGTTCCATCCTCTGCTCCTTCATTGTAGCAATTTTTTATTTGGCCCTGTCATTCTTTTTTATGAGATCCTTCAATAATTTAGACTTTGTCAATATTTTGGTCAAATTTGATAATCTTTCTTCACCTGTTGGATATGAAAGTGATAGTAAAAGTTAATTGGCTTGAAAGTTTTCCTCTGATACAGAAAGAAAATTTAGTTTTTTCTCCTTTTTGCCTTTTTCGGTCACATTTGGGAACATATTGTCCTGCGTCAGTTGCATTAAAAAAACTCATATTTGCCTGTAACTGAAATGGTACTGTATGCATAGCAATACCATATCAGTTGTTGGTCAATATTAGAGATTTTTAAATTGAACCCTTACCCTAATGCTCACTTAATCTTTAAAAACACTATAATTTACACTATGTACACTATTTAATAACTTTTTGATGTAATCTTTAGCAAATCTCAAAAATAATATTAATTTTTCATACTGTACAATGTAATGTTGTGATGACTAAATTCACTTTTTAGGTTTTATTGATTTATTTGTCATTTATTTATTAACATTTTGGACCCAGTGTCTTTAACTACTATGTATTTAAATTAATCATTTGATACAATACACTTATTGTGTCCTTATATGTTTTTACATTGTACCTATATTTAATACCTTCCTCTGATTACATCTGTAATTACACTGTTGACCCTAGCCCTACACTTTAACCCACACTTAAACCTAACCAAACCACCAAACCTGTCTCTAACCTTAACCATATCAGTGCATCCCTTGATATTTTTATCATTTAAGTTCTTACATTCATTTGAATCGATATTTGAGGAGGCTCATTGTTCAAGTAACTGATACAAGTAAGCCATGTGCCAGTAATAACAGCAGTCATCTATAAGTCACAAAGGTGTGTGGTTGCAGACAGTTTAACGTAGTTGAGACATCTGAACTGTGGTTGTCTGAATGAACACTCCTTAAAACAAACACATAACAGAGACGGGAGGTGAGACACAGAGACGTCATAGACTGACCACTTATAGATTTTTGCTTCACTAGTAGTATTGTTCATACTTAGGATTACAGATTTAAACAAACATCTAACCAAGTATAAATCTTTTATTTATAGCTCGTCCTACACAGACATGGATAAAATCTCAAACTGTGCAGCTTTTCCTTTACAGTTTTTACCTGGAGAACAATCAAAAATCAAAAGTGACAATCAAAAGTGATAAAAATACCCATAGACTTGCATTTGAAGGTCATGTCTAGAAACAACAACATCATAGAGAATAAAAAACACTTTGAATTCCTTAGCAATCACATAGTAAAATCATAGTAAATCATGACTGCAGGTTAAGTACTAGTGATTTTCCTCAAAAAATTTAAAATCTACTTTTTACTCTAATCTGAACTGAAGTCTCGAGCACGTCCTGTTGCTTTGGTTCCTTTTGTCCTGAGTTTTTCTAAATCCCACTCTCAAACGCTGTTTTTGTAATACATCGTTTCAACGAGTGCTAATCCTGAGGGGGTGCTGACCGGCTAAACCAACAAAACTTCTCTGCCGAGCCCTAAACATCCAGAGCAAGGGAAAGTGCGGTCCCATCTTCAAAGCGATGTGAGATGAGTCCTCTGTGCCCCGCGCTTGTCTGTTCCAGGGCTCGCTTCTGCTTTATTTTCCCACCCAGCGAATATGTATGAAAGCACCTCAGTCTCCAGAGCTGGAACGAGGGTTTGTCTCGCAACACATTTGACTCGGGGTGAGAGGAAGAATAATATATGAAATAAATACCCCAAATGATGAAACCATAAGCGCGACTGAGCCTTCTCAGCTGGAAGCCGCCAAGGCAAACAGCGAAATACTTCAGCAAGTTTATTGTGATTTTCGCGCCCTGACGAATCGGGTTTTTGTGTTCCCGAGCTGGTTGCTGGGTTGGGTTACAGCGACCGAGCCACAGCAGCATAAACTACACCAGCTGACGTGCCATAGAACCGAACATTTCAGTCGTAGCTATGTTCAGATTTTTCATTTATGTATTTGTTTATTTGTTCTTCCGTCCTTTGAAAGTAATGAAAAACGGGGCTTCAGTCTAAACACGAAATATTTCAGAGGTTTGTCACTCTATGGATCATCCTGCCAAGAGGGGAACTGTCAGTCTGTGGCGCTGCCTTTCTGATGGCTTTATTTGTGTGTTCACATGCGACAAAACCCACACCATTCACAGTCGTGGCATCTGTTTTGGATTGAACTTTGGCTTGGAAAAAGATACCCTGATGTATCCTACTCTTTCCTCTTTTTGCTCGCAGTCTAAACCAGTAGGCAGCAATATTACGAGTCTTACAGCTCATTCAGGGCCTATCAGATTAATAAAAGGCATTAAGGATTGAGAGGGGTTTTATGAAACTCAGTGTTTGAAAGCGGGTTATTTTCCACAAATATTTAATAGCCTGTTGGGCTCTTTTAAAGGCAGAGTGCTCCATGCTAACCATAGGGATGGTTTGTTTAGGGTGAGGCCCATTCCATTAAGATCCGTTGCCAAAAAAAAACTGATTGGCTCGTTGACGTTGCTGTTTTTTCGTCTCCTACAGTGGTGACATTTCACAATAGCTTGGTCTCCTATTCGTTAGCAAATGAGGATTCACAACAGTCTGGCCATGATCGTTAGGAGCAGCTAGGAAAGTTTGCGCCACTCGGAGCCTGTGGAGGAATGTGGTTGTAATTTATCCCTATGCATCCTGAAGCCCCTGCGGCAGTTTGGGCTGAGTCATTGGAGGGGAAAAAACAAAAGCGAAAAATATCTAAGCAGCGCAAAAATCAAAAATGGGGCTTTCATCAACTTGTGGTGGGTTGTTAACTAAAGTTATTTCAATCTGGGTTTCGAACGTGATTGCGTCCCTGACTTGACCACATACTTCGTAATATGTGCCCCACTCCGCTGAAGTCCTTCAGCCTCATTCAAAGTTGCGGGCAGGGGTGCGACTCGTGTGTCCGCATTCCCCCCTGAAACTCAATTACACTTGACTGATGGGGTGCACAGATCCGGCCGCAGATGAGGCGGAGGGCGGTTCTAATCAGATGCGGTCGCTATGCAGTCGCTTTTTATAAACGGCCACGCCCTCTCCGTTCCAATTGGCTCAAATCGGGCAATGCGCATAATGACACTGCATGCGGCTAGTCGTTGTTGGGAGTGTTTAGTTCAGAAATGGGGGCAAAAATGAGGGAGAAATGGAAGATAAAATGGTGTGTTAAGCTGCTAGGATGTTGCAAGTACAGTAAAAGGATAAGCAAGGGAAAGACAAACAGAGAAAGGGCGAGAGAGATCCCAGTTTAAGTGGCTCTTATAAAGCCGCAGAGGTTTCCTGCTCTAATGAGGAGGAAGTGGGGAAAGAGCTCGTCATGAGCTGAATACGATCCAAAGAAACCATTTTTAGAGATATGTTTGTGTGTCTGCTAAGAAGCTGGGAGAGCCGAGGGAAGGATAAGACGATAGTTAAGAGAGCAGAGAGAATAGTGCAGGGTTTAGTCTAACAAAGATAAAGCAGATTTCAAAGATAGGTGCTTGTAGCGTAGCCACCCATCCCAGCTGTTGGGATGGAGAGTAAATCCTCTTCTTATAAGAGTTTGCATTGAGAGACCTGCATCTGCAGTGGGAAGAGGACAAAGTGGATGGTTTTTTGCTTTTGCGATTCGTACTGTCCAAGACCCAACCTGATAGACAGGTAGAGGCTGTTTGACTGATGAGTAAAGCATCCAACCACGGTTTGCTCTGTTTTTAAGTTTCATTCGGGGTCAGGTTATCTGAAAAAGTTGTTACCTCAAAAGAATGATCGATAAAACAGTTTATCTCTCTTGATCCATCCATGATCAGCTGTAGAGAAAACACTAGGGGAAAAAATAGCAGGAATGTGTGTAGATTTTGTCATCTGAATTTCTCTTCATCCAAAAGTAGCTGCTTTTGGATATCTAGTTTACCTTTGGATATCTTTGTGACTCCCAAGTGCCACAAACAAAAGAGTGAGAGTATCTTGAGTGCCTTTCAATTATTTGATGCTGTTAACCTGTTTGCCATTGGCAAATACAACATCTTGAGTTTGTTTCCAGGTATACTGATGCACCTTTGAAGTTGTGTAAAGCCAATCAGATTAAAGCGATATGTGCAGTATTCATGTGTCCAGTGTGCCATCCGAGGCCAAGACTCCAGTTCATCTAGCTCATTCCTGTTGGAAAATAGTGTAATGAAGGGGGAAAATAATGTGGAAGGGGGTAAAACCTCCATCCAAGAGGTGTGTCAGGTTGGCGGAGGTAACAGCACACAAGAACCAGCAGAACACCAGAGGGAAGCATTTAAAGTTGGACTGCAAAGAAGAACCTTTAAGAAAGGAGCTTTGAGTGACTTCATCTTACTTTATTAGAGGCGAAAGGTGACCCAAAGGTTTTTTTGGGGAGATTTTCTTAAAAATGAGGAGTAAATCAGCGCTCCCTCCTCCTCGAAAATTATGAGGACCTTTTAATACAGTCCCGTGATAAAAAGAGCAACATTTCCTGCTAAAGGAGTCATTGTTTTCTCTCAAAATACTGTAGCAGTGTCACATTCTTTACTTCACACTCTTTCTTTTCTTTTCTTTTCTTTTCTTTTTTTTTGATTAGAGCTTGTTAGCCAAGGCCTGGGATGCTCCTGATTGCCATCTTTGCCTCAGCTATAGGGTTGAGAACTTACTAGATAACATTCCCCATTGTCCCACTAAATTGGAAGATCTGGATGAATATATGTTGCAGAGATGAGGCTGTGTCATCCAGGGTGATGTGAGAGCGGATTTGCTTGAAGGGTTTGAGTTCAGCCGTTTGATCTCCATGTGCCACTCCAGGCGTAAATGTGCGGCCCAGCATTTGTTGAAACATAGCCTCTCTGAGTCATCGTCAGTGCTGTCAGCACAGTCCAGACTCTCCTGTCATTGACTGACTGTGACGGTCCGCTGCTGTGTTTGTTCTGCTTTTATTAATGTAGCTGTTGTTTATCAAGACAGGAGAAGGAGGCTGACCATACGCACACAAGAACACCTGATAATCATCTGCAATGATAACACACTATAATATGCTCCTTTCTCGCCCGTTCCCTCTTTTCTGTCTCTCATCTTCTCGTCTTTCCTCATGTTTTTGGGTCAAGGCTGGTGTGGGGACAGATACGGATACTTTCCCTGTATATGGTGTATTATCTGTTATCTTTATAGCTCTGTTTTTTGAGGATTTCTGTTAAGTACACAGTCATAAAACAGGAAGTGACAGTCCTTTTGGCACACCGAGGAGCTTCTTTTCTTCTTTGTGTGTCTCTGTGTTGCACCTGTTAAAGTGTGTTCAGGTATTAGTTGCATATAACTTTTTTTAAAGAAATTATAAACTTATTATTATAAATCATTTTGTTTAAACATTCAGATTTCTTTGCAGCAGTTTTGGGATAATGCTTGGCACTCTTATGAATGGCATACACTACACAACTTTTGATTTTTACAGATTTTTGCCCCGATTTGCAGTCTGGATGTGTTGCTTGCTAGTTGACGAAAGTCAAAGCCAGTCTGCAGATTTTGAGCTGTTGTAGTTGACAGATTTCATAGAAATTCACATAGTGTACGATGGGCAAAATATTTTTAAGCTTCAGACTATGATTCCATCCAGTCAGAGGATTTTAAACATGCTTGATATTTTGAGTTGAATTTAGAACACATATTGTTTTAATTTCTCATGCATCTCCTAGCAACGAGGCATATGTTTCTGCATTTGTTGTGTTCTGGATGATGTGCAAGTAGTGTGTGAACCTCAGTTGTTTACTGTATGATGCTCAGTTTTTTTCTGTAATCATTTACATAGTTGGCAAGTGTATGAAATCAAGTATTTTAAAATAAGTTCAGATTTTTAAATCATGTAGTTTTAAGTTATGAATAAAGATATGTGATACTTCTTAAATGTACACCATATAAGTAACACGTTGCTTCTCTATTAATTTCATTTCTGAACTTTGACCAATAGAATTCAATCCTTTCTATCACTCCTGTTATGATTATTAATTGTATACAAAGCAGTTTAAAGCAGCACAATGACTATACATAGGTAAAGTTGTTGCATGCAAACTATGAGGAATAAACACTGGTAAACAGCATAAAATACCATTCAGAAAAACAGCCACAAGCCAAGAATACAACTACTCTAGAAGCAGCAAAAAATAAATCAGATATTATTTTTCATTAAATACATGATTTTATAAGTAGGGCTGCACACTTTGGATGCCAAAATTGTTGTAGATGCCAAATTCATAAAACTGCTGTTTCACTCTATAACATGCAGCGCATATATTTTTTTTAATTAACTCGCACCATTTGAGATTAATAATCATGCTAAGCCATCTCGCAAATTTAATTTTAATTTCGATTAATTGTGCAGCCATAATAGACAGAATTTGACTGTTTACTTTTGTCCTCTTTTTAGAGCTGCTTTACAGTAGAATTGAATTTTGTTTGTATTATTGACAAAATAATTGCCTGTTTAACACTGTAAATATGCTTTGACAAAATCGGTATTGTATAAAATGCTTTATAAATAAAGGTGACTTGACTTGAATTTGCTGACTCCATTCTGTGGAATGGATTTTAATCAGAGCTGAGCGTGCCGCACTCTTTTTGGTTGCTGAAAGCACAAATTAGCCAAAAATATAATAAATGACCCAGAATGTGATGTGTAAAATGCTGTACATGACAGGCGTTCCCACTGAGCTTTCTGCAGGAGTAACATAATGATGTAACCGTTAACATTGATTGCCAGCATCCTAAAAGCAGCATCGTCTTCACAAACTTCCACATGCCCACTCAATTCTTCTAGCCCATCTACTAGCGGGCCACCCCCTAGCCAGTCCTTCCCTCTCCTCCAGTTCTCCACTGTCTGCTCTTAATGGGGCTTACAGCGGCGGCGCTCTGCCAAACTGCGCCCTCACGCAGGCCCATACATCAGCCCCTGATGAGGCTCATTAACCCTCCTCTCATGACTCAATACACTCCTCATCTTTCCCTCACTCGTTCATCTCCATCATGTCTCCACTTTTCTTCTGGCCAACGTAGCGTACCTAGCGTAGCATTAGCACTAGCTGTGTGGCTCGTGAAGTGGCGGGACTTCTCTTCCCAGCGTGTTTGCCCAACAGTTGTGCAAACACCTGTCTGAAGGATCGCACCGCCTGCCCCCGGTGACCCACCGTGGCATGTTTTGATTCATTAATTATGAAATAGTTGCACGTTCCAAACCTACACAAAAACACACATGAAAGGGAAACATATTTTATGATGTATGAATATTACTTCCAGTTATTGTTACAGATGTCTTTATCATTAACCTTGTTAAAGTTGGCGTTCATAGGCCAGGAGAGCCAAAGAAAATACTTTTGTGGGTTTTTGTGAAATATTCCACTTTCTATGGGCTTTGGTTCAGTGGCTCATGTTCAAATCCGAAAAGCAATTTAAAAGCGGTACAGCACCACGAAACACTGATTGTCCAGATAGGGCCAAACAGAGGCCACAGACGGGGTCCCGGGACAGTCTGGGTTCAGTGGGATCTTAGTCAGAGACTGTGTGTGTGTGTGTGTGTGTGTGTGTGTGTGTGTGTGTGTGTGAGTGTGTGTGTGTGTGTGTGTGTGTGTATGTGTGTGCGCGTGCGCGTGCGCGTGCGTGTGTTTAAAAGTGCAATAGTGCAATTGATGCTGCAAAATAAGTAACTAAATCAGTATTTTTATGTTTTTCAGTTAAAAAACATTCTAAACTATTCTATAAATTTATTTAAGCTAAATTGCATTAGATATTTAGACATATTTAGAGATTATATATTAAATAGCATTCATTTCACCTCACCCATTCAGTGTTTGTTTATTAAACATTTTGGCATATTAATTATGCTTTCAGCAGTAAATGTCTCGTACTCTTCATTTCAACACACATTACCAAAATTAAACCCATTGCACAAACTTCCGCTGATTTTTCTCAAAAATCAGTAAAGGAAATGCAGAAAAAGTTTCCTTGGCCTGCCAGTGGGTAAGTAAAATAAACATAACGGTTACATTCTCGATTATCAGACAGTGATTATCTTAGCATCTTATGCTAGTTTATCATGTTATGCAATTTTGCTTCTCAAGTTATTATTTTTAAGATCTTCGAATATTTTTACTGGAGAACAAGATAAAAATTGTGATTATGGTAATTGATCATCCACGCACATGCTTCAGCTCCCTTTATTAATCTTTTCCTTCTCTCTTTGTCTCGCACTGTTTAAATAATTTGTCCTCTTGATGAGAGTATATTTTTGTCTTTTTAAATAATTTGAAAGAAAATAAACTGTCTGCTGGCCACATTAGCATCTGCTTCCTGTGTGCCACAGTGTGTGTGTGTGTGTGTGTGTGTGTGT
>NW_015548309.1:1716218-1716840 GCF_001515605.1 Sinocyclocheilus anshuiensis | reverse complement strand
TGTGTGTGACAGTGTGTGTGTGTGTGTGTGTGTGTGTGTGTGTGGGTGTTTTAGTAAGTTAAGAGGCACCTGCTCCTGCCGTGGCATATTTCCTGTGTGCTTGGCACTGCCAGCGCCCAGGAATCCCCATTTCTCCACATCCCATAGCCAAACCTCTACGGAAATCATTTGGAAAAAGGATTTGAGCATTAAAGATAACCACACCTGTGATTATCATTAGACAGAGGTGCTGTAAAATGTTAAATCCCTCTCTTTAGTTTAAGTTTCTTTTAATGAGCGGAAAATTGAACCTTTCGGGCAAATTCCAAGTGTTGAATTTTATATAACGATTTCAAAAGAAGTGCTTGGTGAGGTGATTTGTTTTCAGTAGTGTTTTAAGGGCTAGACGAGAGAGACAGAGAGGGACCCTCTTACTGAGGGTAAGTGGGGGAGAGGTGAGGGGTCTCCATCCTCACATGTCTGCGCTCTGCGTCATCACCCCCACAGTTTCCTCATTTCTCATTCTTTGTCAGTTTGATTCGTTAGACTCCCTTCTTTATGGGCTATTTAACAGTTTTATGCTACTATACAGCTATTTAATAATTTAGGATTTTTTTTTTTTTTTTTTTTTGGGGGGGGGGGG
>NW_015548309.1:1684997-1716208 GCF_001515605.1 Sinocyclocheilus anshuiensis | reverse complement strand
TTTTGGGGGGGGGGGGGGGGGTTATGTTAAAAATGTTGGGGTTGGGGTCTAAAGGTATCATTCACCAAAATAGACTTTGTTGCATAAATAAAACATTCCACTTGAATTGTAAAAATTAACATCTGATGCCATTTTTTGAAAAATCAACCATTACCAAGTTCACAATGAATGCTTTACGCTTTTGTCTCCAGATCTCCATGCAGCAAAACATTTGTGGAATATTATGCGCAGCCAAATTGGACATATGAGGAGTAAAGTCATATATCAGACAGTGAAGCTCAAATAATAGAATGATTTAGGTTGATGTGTATATGTAATATTAATAAACACTTTTGTTTCTCTCTGGTTCCTCAGCTGGAATCCGAGCTGGAGCAGTGTGAACGAGAGAGTGCCGAACTGCAGGAATACGCAAACGCCGTCCTGCAACAGATTGCCGATCACTGTCCGGACATCCTGGAGCAGGTGGTCAACGCTCTGGAGGAGTCCTGCTGACCGGACCAGATCACGGAGCCGAGCCCTGCCTCCTCCTCCTCTTCCTGCCTCTCCTTCCCTTTCTTCTGTGTTTCACTTGATTTCACAGGATGCCAGCCCACAAACTCTCTCACCCTCACCCACATGCACAAATCAAAGGACAGACACATACGGGAAAGACTGACAGCTCACAAGTCAAGTGCACGCTTGGATTGGCTTCGGGGTGTGGGAATGATGGGCTTTCCTTCTGCCATCCCCTACCACCACATTCATCCTCTCTGCACCTTCAGAATCCTGTTTACGCTCACAAAAACATGGGGAGGAAGAAACCGAAAGGGGGAAATGGGCAGCATGGAAGCTTAGTATTATAAGTCATGTTCACTCATTTAGTTGTCTGTCTTGGAAACCCATCCTGCAGGAGGTGAAGTTCTCTCTGTGAGGGTCAGGAAATAGTCTCCTTATCTTGATATATACTATTGCCACAGCTTTTAAAAGCTGCAGGATTTTGAAACCGTTTTGAAGCAATCTAGATTTTCCCCCCTCCTCCTCTCCCTTTTTTCTAGATGCTTTGTTACTGATGTTAAATTATGGGTCATTTGCGCAGGGCAAAACTCCTGCACTCTCGAACCATCTGGTTTCACTCAAAATTTGGTTAATGCTCCGGTTGTGCCAGCAGACAGTCCATGCGGACTTAAACATACTTTTACTATTGTAGTCAGTAGCGGGTTTAGATTACTGCAACCCCCACCATCTGGGAATTTACTATTGACTCGGTTACTGGCCGATTTCCTCCCGAAGTCTCGTTCATAAAAGTTCCGAAACGGACAATATGGGTAATGTTATCCCGCATGCACCTGTCACCAGCTAAAGAAACCACAGACCTGGTTTATGTCTGTTAAAGGTGAGAGGAAGAAAATTATTTGCCTTGGAAGTTGTAGGTTTATTGCTGCTAACATTTGTCTTTGCATGTGGCAGGTTTGGTTCGGTTATGTTTTTCTTTTTTCTCGTGGCCAGCTCTCTGAAGCCGAGGGCAGTAAAACAGAGGGTGTATTGCCGACACAGATGTTGTGGACGCAGAAGTGCCTCATCATCAGAGAGCAGCTGCCACACATCACTGGAATAGGAAAATAGGCACCTATCACTCATTCCGTACTTTGAAAACTATGTGGTCTCACACTGGGATGAAGACTGGCAGTAGTTTCTCAGTTTGCTCAATTTTCTAAAGCAAAGAGTTGGAGACTACGGGGTTTTTCTTGACGGATAAGGTCAAATAAGAGTAGCTGTTTAGATACCCTCCTCTTTCATTCCATTCTCTCTTTTTTGGAACAGTTGGAAGTTGTTTTTTGCGGTTGCTTTGTGAGATATCATCAAGCTTTGATCACAAGAATCTCACATGTACCATCATGCACCTCTCTTTCTCTTTGCTTGGCTTCATATCATCATCCTCAGACCCGGGCGTCTCTGTTAGCACAGCCGGCAGGTGTATCCTCTTTCACTTTATGGTTATATGGGTCTATATCCGATGGCATTGGGTGTCCGTTTCTGGACCGGCCACAGGAGTGATAAGACACAACCTCATTCAACTTGTGATAAACATGTTTGCTTCATAAGACAGATCGGCCATTGCTTTAAAGTCCAGAGTCGACTTCCCCTGTGGATGACACTGGGCGTAACGTGCCCTCTGCTCTTCTCTCTCTATATCTCCTCATCCCTCCCTCGTTCATGCCTGTGTGTAGTTTATGGCTCTGACCTGCTGTGTTGTGTTAGTCATATTCCTCTCTGCACGATAAGCCCCACAGACAAGACAAACAGTACGAGATCACAGTGAATATAATCATCTCTCTCTCTCTATCTCTCGCACGCTCCCATATCACCATACCACCTCTCCTCATGCTCATGCACACTAGTTATGAGGGAACCTGCCACGTGTTGTTGGGCTAGACCTCTGAGTCGTACTGCTAGTCACTAATCTAGTAGCTGTAACTAGAACTAGTATATTGTCCTCTAGAGATTCATGTTTGTTTTGTCTCTGTGAAAGATTTACACTAAAAGAGAATTTAAGTAGTTGGGCGAACCTCATAAAAACATGTCCTGGTCACATTTTTTCCCCAAAATGGTAAAGAAACAAATAATAAGAAATTATATGTTGCATAAAAAAGAAGGAAACTAAATTGCACTATTTTCATAAAAAAATGACACATTTTCACTCAGAATTTTAAGGCATCTAAATTCAGTTTTATTATTATTATTATTGTAATTCACATTATCCTTAATGCCTTAATGGTATTAATGTATTACTATATTACAGTTTTAAAAAATCCTCCGAAAATCCAAAATAATAGTTAAATAAGTGTAAAACATTTTATTTAAATTTGCATGAGAATTGGTAGAAAATATCCTTAATTGTCATGAAACATAGACAAAATGTCTGTTTGTTTTCTTAAAGCAAGATATAATTTTCTATTACTATGTACTTAAGGTGTTTTGTGAGATTCACCCTAATGCATTTCTAATTAACTAAAGCTAAGTGTGGCCACTTCAACAACATATTCCCACGCTTACATGGGCAATGCCAAGAAAACGCCCGTTCGCGTGCCATTCTCACCCTTGGCACCACAGATCTTATTGCAGTCATATACGTTGCATAGCTGTAAAGTGTTTTATGGTTTTATGCTCTTAATTACAGCTGATAGACTTCCTTATGAGGACATAAATGTGACTAGCAGCTCTGTTGGGTTTTTAAAATCAAACAGCTGATTGATGACGCCCGTCCTGTTTCTCATCTCTGTCGCTTTCTTCCCGTCTGCTATCTCATTCACGCACAAACACAGTTTTGACCATCACCCGTGGGTCTCTGAAATATGGGGCTCAATTATCTACACCGTGGCTGAATCTCCCTGCTTAGACTAAACACAGACCCCTCGCGCGCACACACACACACTCACTATCAGGCCCTCTTGTGATTTATGTCCTTCAGTACAGGAGCTGGCCTCTTACCGCCGCTCAGCACAGAGCACTCCGGAGAATTCACTAAGAAAACAAAAAGAAGGAACGCTGTGATAACTGGGAGCAGATCAGAGACAGAATGACCCGGCGCTTTGCAGAGGGTGTTATTGTGTGTTGAGTGAGTGTCTCTCTTGAGCTCTGGTATTTATGTGATTGCTAGCTATAGACAGACCTAATCACACAGAAGAGTATGGAAATTCCCTGCAGGCTTTGGATCGCTCCGTATGTTCAGAGGCTCCCTGTCTCAGTGAGTCCTCCTTGTGTTTTTGAGGAATTAAGGAGATCTACACCAGCCAGCGCTCTCTGTTCAGTAGCTCATTACCAAAACTACCAATATTCAGTAGCACTTTGTATGAAGCCTGTGTCTATCACAGTGTTTTGAATGCAAATTAATACACAATACCTTATAATACGTGCCTAGTCGTGTTTACACCTTTAACCACGATAATGCATTATAAAACATAACATGAATTTGGTGTTCATGTGTTGTTTTTTAAGGGTGTAACCATTAGATAAGTATTATAGTGTATTAAAACTAGTCATAGTTATTCATAAGAACATTAAAATGATAAGTTTTATTATTAAGTAATTATGAATGCATTGTATAGGCTAAATTGAGCCACTTTTTGATCTCAATGTTGGAGAGTGGCCCAATTCTGTTTATATAATGCATTATAACACCATATACCTGAATTCACTCTATATATAACCGTATACAGGCTTTATAGAGGTGTTTTATGTTTATTTTTGTTATAGTGATGGTGCATGGCTGCTTTTAGCATAAGCTGACTTTCCATGCCGTTTGGCTTTTTACATCTACCTGGCTTGAAACTGCGTTCAGCCATGAGTGTGAATGAGCATGAGGTGTTGCTTCATGTTCTAGTTTGAACATTTTTCATCCTCATTAAACTCACTGAGGCATGTCTGTGGAGGGAGAGAGAGAAAGAGCTTCACATGGGCTGTAAGGACCCGACGTATTTGCTCATTTTGCTGTCAAGATTTGTAATCTACCCTATTTTGCCCTATAACATGAGACATTTATCATAGTGTATACTTAAATACTTTAAAAAATTGATTATTTCATGTTATATGTCCCATAATTCTTAGCGTTAATCGGTAGTATTGCCATCCAGGCTTGTTACTATAGACCTTGACACAACTGTGAGAACACTGCCAGAGATGTCTCGTACACACATGCATATACAGAAATCTATATTTATAAATGTTGATGGTTGGACCTAGATGTCTGTGGAAGAGAATATATCCGTCTGAACAAAATGGCTGTCTGCTATTAAAAAAAAAAAAAAAGAAAAGAAAAGAATGAACTAGTAACACTATAACAGTTGTCTTGAAATTAAAATGAAAGAAAAAGCGAAGCCTTTCTAAGTGTCAAATCAAAGCTGTTAACAAAGATTTTCAAAATTGTTACCATGTGGTTGATGATGTACTGTTGCTATCTTCTCTGCACCTCGTTTGATTTTGATTCCAACTCATCTTACAGTTGTTGTTTTTTCTTTCTTTTGGGATTGTTTGTTTTTGTTTTGCAGTCCTTGATAGTGTGCGTGATTGCAATCTTGAAAACTGCAGCATGTTTTATATTACAAAACATGCATGTCTATTCTTGGGGCGGGAGAAACATCCATGACCGTGTTTCGAGTGGACTGAAGGATGCCAAGACCTTTGCTTGAGAACTGTGATCCTAATAGCACTCTGGGTTGCTGGGAAGTCAGTGTTATTTTAGATTAGCATCATTCGTGCGTTTGCAGGAGATAATAACCATGTTGTGCTCACTGTTTTGGTCAGATGATCAGCATCACTCGACACGAAGCCTCATTTGTTGTTCGTAGTAAATTATCGCACTCGTAAACACACTTAACATTTTTATGGCATCCTAAGTAGATTGCCTATTAAATTGTTTACTTATTAACTCATCTTGAATTGTCATTATTTACCCAAACGGTCCGTCAACACGTCCACATTTTTCATGCATTACTTCCCTCCACTTAGTTTGATGGACTGAGACTGTTTAAAGCATGAAACGACATAAAACATTTTGGCAAGTTTATGTCTGACTTTCCATACTCCATCCGAGTGAATTCGGTGCCAAACGAAGCTAGTCTGCTCTAGAAAGTGCCACAAATAATAACCTGCCTGTCGTTCATCAGCAACCAAAGCCAGGTCATGTGACCTTTTTCTGTTTATAACATGTTTGTTTTATATTTAAACCTTTAAACCTTAATTGACACAATAAGAGGTCAAACCGAAACCAGGCCTGCTGTGCTCGGTTAGCTGCTGGAGTCCAGTTAGATGAAGCACCAGAACAGACGCCTTTATTAAGTGTATAATAGAATTGTTTGAGAGTCTGAGTTGAATGAAGCAGCATTATTCTCAAGGACCTAATCTTCATTTCGACTCAGAACTGTGGTGTATGTGGTAACATAGTCGTTTTCTAGACTGTTGCAAAAGTTCTGTGTGCCTACTTAAGAGAATATGTCAGGCTTGTAGTTGGCACTTATGTTTTTTTCCTCTGGATTGTGTCCTAAGAGAGTGTCAGACCTCAATATCACCCCATCCACATCATGCTTTCTTGGCTCCAGCAACCCTGCCTTCTGTCACAGTAAGGGTCTATCTTTTCTAATGATTCATGCGCTTTTTCTACACAGTACACAGAAACACTGTCAAGGAGGATTCTTGCCCTTTCCCCCTTAATTTAATGAAGAAAAATAAATGGAAGAATGTCAACTTTAACCCAAAGCTGGTCATCTTTTTTTTTGTTGTATTTTCATGTTCACAAAAATACTGCCTTATGTCTGCGTGGAAAAGATAAAAGATTTCTGTAAAAATAAAATGAAAAGTAACAAAAAGGCGTATTGTTATTCAGCTTTTGCCTTTGTATGTATATAAACTATCATTCAGTCCTTTATTGTGTTTGAGTGGTTTGTCAATTATGATGCACTATTATTCTTTCAAATACTACAATATGTACTGTTCTTCTCTGTTACAAACTTATTGAGCTGCCTATCTAGACTGCATTTTAAGGCATAATAAAGGCAAAAGATAAAATTTATGCTACCTTCTAAGATATTTTGTTTTAGTCAAAAAATAATGCAGGATCATATGTATCCATTGTGGAAAAAATGGTCTAAAAGTTGAGAGAAATGTTGATTATGAATTATCAGGCAAATAAATAATTGACTATTTAAGCCAATATTTATGTATTTTTATGCTTATTTGAGTATTGTGACATTAGCTTAGCTACATGCTAATGGCAAACCTTTTTGGAATCATTCATGAGTCATATTTCTTGTGGCACATTAAGAGTGTTCCAAATGAGTCATATTATGACATCCCAGTTGGGACGCCGCATTAGAAGGTAGCTGCTTATGTAGACAGTAAACAGCAGGGTAGCTCACTAGGCTTTGGATCAGAGCTAATGTGTTCCATAATTACTCAGTGAGTCCGTTCATAGGACTCATATCTGTGTAAGCTGTAATGTTGTGGTGACATCCTCAGTGTTCAGCAGGAGCCTTCCTTCCTCTTCTGTGTCTCTCCACTCCAGACAGAAAGAAACCTGTTTGATACCGATGCCTCAACCCACAAAAAAGGAACGCAGATGGTCTGTTGAGATGTCTTGGTTTCCGCCTCCAGCTTTTGTACAGACCCCTCAATGACTGGATTTATTGCCGATTACACATCACCACTTATGCCACCCAGCGGAGTTCCTGTTCGAGTTTACACTCCTCATTTTATGATATACAACTTGCATGCAGTATATATATCAAGTAGCGATTAGAGCATGCAGAGTGGGAAAGATCCCGTCGTTTTAGGGAAAATCACTGGAGAGGCCTACCACGCCAAGCCTGTGTTTGCTAAACACAGGCAATGAGAAGAATATGGTTTATATTAAACCACTATTTAAGCCACCATTTAAATGTGCAAATTTCAGGGGAATTTCCCCCTGATTTCCAGAAATCACAGGGGCTACATCCAGACTCATACTTTCAGAGTATATGCTGTTCCGTGAAGAATTAACTTCTCAACAGTTAATGAAGTGCGAGGTGTGCAGTATAAACACATTCCCAGACATGCTACATCCATACTGCTATTGCATTTGCATACTGCATAGTAGAGAGGTAAGCATATTCTGGCCAGGGTTGTGCCTTTCAGAAGTGAATTTAGAATCTGTTTAAATTCCAATTCGGTTTCAGAATTTGAATTAAGGAAGCAAAAAGGATGCAAAATTGCAATTTGAACATAATGAAGAAAAAGCTGTTTGAAAGTTTTGGGGGAAAAACATCTTATAGATAGATAGATAGATAGGTGGATGGATAGATATATATATTGTTATATAGATGGATGGATACATAGAATGTGGATGGATAGAAAGAATGATCCATCAATTGTAATAGATAGATAGATGGATGGATGGATGGATGGAACAATGGATGGATAGATCTATATATATATATATATATATATTGTTATATATGGATGGATATATATATATATATATATATATATATATATTGTTATATATAGATGGATGGATGCATAGAATGTGGGTGGATAGAGTGCTAGAGTTAGAGGGTCAAATAAAGTTGGAAGAGATGTGTTTTTAGCCGATTCTTGAAGGTGGCTATATATGGATGGATATATATATATATATATATATATATATATATTGTTATATATAGATGGATGGATGCATAGAATGTGGGTGGATAGAAAGAACGATCCATCGATTGTGATTTGATTGATTGATTGATTGATTCCGATTTAAGTTTCTATTGGTGTGGCCAATTCAAATTCACACTCATGAATTTAAAGCTATCCCATTCTGAATTTTGGCCAACTCTGACGCAGTGAGAGTCTGTGCACCTCAGGAATGAGGGAAATCTGACCTTCCTCAGCCTGAAATCATGGCGCTGCTACTCCTGGATAAGCAGACCTACCAATGATTGGCAACCATCTCTATCCCATAAAGCCCTATATCCAAATAACTGTGGCCTGTAGAGCTCTCTTTCTGTTTAAAGTGCATGTATATATAGAAATACTTGTGCATATGTTTTTACAGAGAGGCACAGAGGATAAGCGGTCTGTGTGTGGGTGTGTAAATGATGTGGTTTCAACCGTAGCGGCCAAAGGCACACCGATTGCAAAAAGCAAGGGGGGAGAGTGAAAAAAGAACAGCAAGCGCCTAAAATAAATGCCTTGTCCATAGGATGGAGAGGCATGGAAAAATGCCTTTTTTCACATCACTTGACTTCATGAAGATCATAAAGAAAACAAGATCCGTCACTTACATGAATGCGGTTCATTGTCTGGGTTTCGTGGTGAGTTGCACTCAAAGATTTGTCCGTCCAACTTGGAAACGGCATTATCATAAGCAAAGTTTGCTTTAGTGCACATAGAGTTACGCTAACTACGTGACTACGCATAGGGGAAGGATATAAGAATGATATGTAACATGGAGAGTGAATGGGTGCCGTCACAATGAGAGTCCAAACAGCTGATAAAAACATCACAATAATCCACAAGTAAAAAAGTCTTAAAGTCTTGAGAAGCAAAAAAGCTGCATGATTGTAAGAAACAAATCCGTCAAGGCATTTTAACTTAATTTAACTTTAATATTTTAACCAAAATATCCATAATCCATAATAATGCTTCCTCCAGTGGAAAAAGTACATCCCCTGTTGTCCTCTCACATCAAAATCCACAAACATTTTAGTTTACAACAGTTTTTTTGCTTGTAAACTGTGCTTGATCTGTGCATATTTCTCTCCTGATTCTAGACAAGATTACTATTTCACTGGAGAAAGCAATATTATGGATAGTGGAATTGTATTTTAGCCAGAACAAAGGTTTGAAGTTAAAAGCATCTTGATGAAATTGTTTCTTACAAACATGCAGCTTTTTGCTTCACAAGATGTTAATCGATGGACTGGAGTGGTGTGGATTATTGTGATGTTTTTATCAGCTGTTTGGACTCTCATTCTGACGGCACCCATTCACTGCAGAGGATCCATTGGTGAGCAAGTGATGTGATCTGTTTGGATGAATTAAACTCATCTACATCTTGGATGGCCGGAGGGTGAGTACATTTTCATTTTCAGGTGAGCTATTCCTTTAAAACGATTATGTCTTTTGTATCATAAGTCTAATCACTTAGAAAAGTAACAGCACACTTCTCCTCTTCAAATGCTCGATTGGAGGTGTCGTTCATTTCTGGAGCACAAACTGTGCTGGATGAGTTATGCCTTACAGTTTCATACTTAAGATTGGCAGTTTGTTGAAATGCCTAACCTTTAGTTTGAGCTATAGTTATAGCAATGCTTGCCTTAGCAAGCAGAACTAATGATAGATTGAACGGAACAGGAGAGACTGTTCTTTTCTGCTGATGCTAGTCTTTTTTGGAAAAACATATCAACAAATTACAGACAGACAGACCTGCGCTGGGATTTTACCTGTACTGTAAATCAGTGTCTAGAAGTGATCTTGCTGAAAATTAACAGGCTTGTTGAGAGTTAAACAACTAATTACAAGGCCATTATTAAGTGTGCACTCACACACGTACAGTGCAGTAGAAAGAACCAGACATGTAAGAGCCATTACAAGCTCTGACAGGTTTATCTACCTGGAGCTTCAAAGCTTCAAAACAGCCGTGGATGAAACAGACGCTCAAAAGAATGTCTGTCTGTCCCAATCGAACTGTTGAGAAACAACAATGTCAAGACGCACTCTGGGAAACTGCTGAAATGACTTTATTTCAGTGAATAAGACAAGTTTGCATTCATGTTATATATAGGTAATGAATGGAGCAATTCTGAGAAGGGTTTTGGAGCTGAGTCAGAGCCTAAGGATTGAAGCTGGGGTTGATTATGTACAGGAGTGAGTGGGTCCTGGGATGTTTGTCAGATAAAAGCTGCATTTCGAACACATCATGGTTTTAGATGGTCTCTATCGTGGCCACTTTGACATGCTTATATTCTGCTTACATTCGATCTGCCGTGGCAGACGTGAGGGAGAGGGTTCAAAGGCCTCGCATTCCCATGACAGCCGCAGTGTCAGTCAGCTCGCCATTTCCACAGAGAGATGGGTTCCTTAACCCGTACGAAATGAAACTTTAAGGTCCCTTATAATACCTTCATCCCTCAATGTTGTTACAACAATTGGGAAGGGAAAAGGGCTCAGCAGATTGAGATGTTATCGATACTTTTGTCAGAATCTTTCACACTTATTGCCAGCAGAAAGCTCCAGATGTCAGAGGTGGGCACGCAGCGGTAGATGAGGCCCATATGTGTGCCGTGACTCAGGAGTCAAGCGCCGCAGAATGTGTGTTCTGGAGAAATGCAGCTGGGCCTGACCCGCCGGCCCTTCCACGCTCGTTAAAGCAATATCTTCACATGTGGAAACCCGATATGGCTCTACTGCGTGTTTGTCTTCCATTGTCATCTACCGTTCGTTCAGTCGCTCCATATGTGTGTGGGACTGTGGCTGCACCCCACCGGAGCCCAGAGCCAAAAGTATGATTGTCGTATTTATGCGTTTGTAGAACTGCAGCAATCTCTGTGCAGCATAAAATTTTTCTGAATCAAGTTACACCGCTCTGTTATTTGAAACTGTGTTGTTAAATTATACTCTTTTTTTTTATTGCTTTTTTTTTTTAATAAACGTTGCATATGAAGTAATGCTTATATATTATTTCATTTTATGCAGTATGGGTTGACGTATATGTGACATGCTGTAATTCATCTTAAACTATTTTAAACAAATTCTACAGTTCTTATATAATTATATATTTTGATTGCTTCCATTGTCCTCATATGTAAGTCGCTTTGGATAAAAGCATCTGCTAAATGACTAAATGTAAATGTAAATGTAATATATTTAACCTAAACAGCTTTTTAAAATCCTTTTATTTTATTTATTTTATTATTTATTTATTTTTACTTTTTTGAAAATCAGAAATCAACTAAATGATTTTAGGTAAAAATACTATTATACATCAAAATTTTAATTTATACATTTATTTGCAGCCTAAATTATCAAAAATACAGTAAAGACAATAATATTGTGAAAAAAAATATTACTATATAAAATAACTCTTTTTCTATTTGAATATGTTTTAAACTAGCTTATTCTGTGATGGCAAAGCTGAATTTTCAGCAGCCATTATCCGAGTCTTCAGTGTCACATGATCCTTCAGATATCATTCTAATATGTTTATAATAAGAAGAGTCATCATTAATAACTGAATACCAGTCATAACAATTGAGCCCAAAATCAGCATAATATAATGATTTTTGAAGGATCATGTGACACTGAAGACTGGAGTAACAGTGCTGAAAATTCAGATTTGCCACACAGGAATAAGTTTTAAAATATATTACAATAGAAAACAATTATTTATAAAATGCAGTAATATTTCACAATATTGTTGTTTTTACTGCCTTTCTTATAACATAATTGCAACCTTGACGTGCATAAGAGACTTCTTTCAACAACATAAAGAACAAAGAAAAAAAAATCACAGGTGTGTGACAAGTTTTCTACACATATGTATAAGTGTTTAATATAAAGTAAAACTTTGCATATGAATATTTCAAATAACTCTTGAAAAGTTTTGATTAGGTTTCTAAAGTATACCCAGGCCTGCCACAATACAGATCATCTCTCTTATAAAAACGAATTACTACAACTTTATTGGCTGACTAATAGGAGCAGTGGTTGGGACACTAGTCCAAGTGTTCGTCAAATGGGAACGCGCTGTTGGAGGACTGCGGTTTCTCTCCCTCCCCTGCTCCGAAGCTGGAGAGATGGGGAGGGCAGGCCCATGAGCAGGCAATGCACAAACTAGTCAAAACTCAGTCTTTCACCCCCCTGCCTGCGGACTGAAACAGTCGCTAGAGTTTCTTCGTCGTCTGCTTTTAGTGCTTTCTGTAAGCACCAGGGTTTTAGGTTAAAAGCCCGAGCAGCCTCTGGAAAGAAGAAAAAAGGGGGAAAGTTTGAAAAGGTTTCCGTGTCTCCTGCTCAAAAAGAGGATTTAATGCCGAACTGAAGTTGTGAGCGCAAAAAAGTTGTGAATGCATGAGCTCTGTGGGGTGGACTGATTGACTCCAGACTGCTTTTGCCTACTAATTTCTCTAATAAGAAGGAAAAGCCTTTGTCGCTCCTGTTGCGCACCGCACGCGCAGCGCGTTTGTTTGCGTTCTTGTCAAATTATCGAATGTTTAATTGACACCTGTTGCGTGACGTCGTAATGCTCTGGATCCCGGTAAGTGTATCAAAACTTTTAAAACTTTAACTCGAGTGATCTTTTTTGGGGGGGGGGTCCCCTCAGTGGACAGCGCCGGACTGTTTTGGAGTATGTTCTTGAAGTGAATGAAACACAGAAAAACACTGGAAACGCGAATGCCAAGTTGAATTGTTCGGAGGTGGAATTGTTTCATATTTTCAGAAGTAACTCCTACTTTGTATGCGCTTCGAAAGGACATCACGTAGAGCAGAAGACCAGGTTCAGGACTTCAGCTCTGGAACACACTGACTGAACCTACACTGAACGGATAGATCTGCAAGCAAGTAAGTTGTAGTTACTATCAAACCTAAAAGTTGTATTGTTTGGAAAGGATGTTTGTTGATGTTGCCTCAAGCTTTTGGTTGTTTTAAGAGAAGTTTGTACCTTCAGAAAAGTTTGTATCGGTCAGAGAAACAGGCTTCATATACCCTATTCACCTCAAGGTTGCTACAAAAATATGTTTTTGCCCTAGGCATATGAGAGCGGGGTGAATTGTAACACCATCAGTTTTGAGCAATTAGAAATTAGCTACAGGAGTAAAATCTCTGGCATACATGTCCACCACCTTCCTGAGGTGACAGCACAAGTTGTAGGAATCTTTGTTTAAATATAACGGGTTTACAAGACACAAAACTATTTGGGGGGAAACTGTATAATTTCACGTCCGGTTTATTATTTGATTTGCGTTCATGTTGACGGATATTAAATGACATACTTAGTATCGTCTGAATCAACAGGTTCTCTTGTTTAGCATCCACACAAGCTTTCCTCTTCATGTTTTAGTTAAAAAAAAAAGAAAAGAAATATTGACCAGAAAAGGGAGGGTTGTAACACTTTCCAATGTACTGGACCCACAAAGATTGCAAAAAAAAAAAAAGGGACAGATATAGGCCTGCGTTTGACATAAGACAGACTAATATTCACACAGTTATGTTTTATGAATTTCTACATTTGTTATCAGCAGTTTTACTCGCAAGTTTTCTATTTGTTTACCTTTTGGATAAAAATTGCATGGGGGAGGAAAGATATACATTTAGTATTATTTCGAGCAAGTACCACAATAGGCTCGTTCACTTAATGTGCATGTTTTCTGTTAGTCTTACAACCCTCTTTTGTACTTACAACCCCCCTTGTATGGTAGGATAAATTCTTGATTTATAAAGTAGCCTACTTAAATATGTAACAGACAAATATGGAAATACTATATAAAAGTTATAGATACACCGCGCGTTGCAGATGTTTAAATGTTTAACAATATTCCCCGAGTCTTATTTAGGCCTACACACTTGGATTCTTTAGTAGCTAATTGTTGACAAAAAAGAAAACTCGTATCCTGTTAATTTTTTTTAATGGTCCAAGGTTGGCTTGACTTAAATGACTCACTCTTTTGAACAGTTCAATTTAGACTGGAATACTACAATCATCTGAATCACTTACCGGTCTTTGCTTTCATTGGATGTGGGTAACATCTTTCAAACTGAGGTCAAATGTTTGAAATTATTTGATCTGAATCGTGCCGGGATTTTCTTGCGAAAACACTTCATGTAATGTGTTGAAGCTAAAAAAAATGATTGACACTTGCTGACTTTTGGTGCAGCTGTTAAATAAGCCATCTGTAGTCTGTCAATGAAAAAGATTTCTCGGGCATTTGAAAAGCGCCAGGGTCCAAATTATGATAGTTTGAGGAAGCCAGACTTGAACCTTGACGCCAGGATTTTAAAGTGTCTATTCTTTTACATATAACTGATGGTGTGTGTGTGTGTGTGTGTTTCAAAAGTGTTTTCAAACGTTTCAGTAACCTCAGAAATTAGATTACAAATTAGTCACGCTTGCGAACGGAAGTCATGTTCGCCTTGAGGAGGTAACCATAGCAACAGTACACTGCTCAGTACTGGATATCGAAACACAAGTATTGTCATTATCATGTTATAATATATACATAAACTTAAGAAGTATATCTCAAAACCATTGGTGTTTTGTGTAAAAACGTCTTGATGGTTTGCTAACTGGGCTATGGGCATATAAAATCTTAAGTTGTGCGAAAAATTAATTTAATAATTTGGAAAGGACATTTGCAAATGTATCTTCATATCAAAGTTTTTCTGAGATTACTTTTTCCAGTTAAATATTTTGCATGCAAACTGTCCCAAGACATTTGCTTTGTTTGAAGACTATCGAGCAAGGACTGTCTGTAACAAAACAAAGGTAATTAACTTTTTTTCTCTCTATCTCTCTCTGTCAATTTGCTTTTACAACAATAATTAAAAACTTTACCTTAAATATTTTTGTATCTTGGGGGATACAAACATCTGAGCTGCTGGAAGGATATCGGATTTAATAGGAGATACAAACAGTAAATTGCATTATTTGAGTCTTAATGTGTTGTAAAAAAAAAATAGCAATCGGTTAAATTTCGGAGGTATTTTTAAGGGTCAACAAACTTTACGCAAACTGTTCAGTGCTTCTGTTTTGTTTCATTATTATGGATATTCCTTGTTTTGCCCTCTCAGCGGTATTTGAGTTTCTGTGTGTTTGTGTAATGTAAAGCTACCTTTTCAGTGCCTCTGGAACGATAAGAAGATTCTTGTCTGCTCAGCCAAAATAGTTTCTAACCGCAAAAATATAAACAGGTGTCATTTAACCAAACACGTGAAGATTTAGATGTACTCTGAGGCTCTCTTTTATCAGCTTGAACTGAGGAACAGACAGTGGGAAGCAATATCTCCTGTTGTGTGTATAAACGCTGGCTGCGGGTTTCATTCCCCTGTGTCGGCCATATAATTCATGTGTTTGTGTTTTACCTTTTCTCCCTGCCAGAGACTGCATTTGTGCAGATTTAATTGATATGCGGGCCTTGTGTTAAACGTATTGGCCAGATGTGCTTGTGTGTAAGTCCTTATCGATACTTAACAGTGAAGTAAACCACATTCTCACACCTGTAACGCACTTTTTCCCTCTAACAGGACTATTGGAGTTTATAACTGAGGTTAAGAGGGTCCACGGAGTCCTGTGCTTTAATTTGGCGTGCCATTTCCTTTTGAAATCGTAATACTCCCTCTTTTTGAACAGGACGGTCTGGGTAAGAGCAAACAGGCATGTTGCGCTTGATTATTCCCATTTGTTCTGCGGCAACGTGGTGATTTGAATCAGCATGAATCTGAAAATGTGTTATCCATGGTGCGGTAAATATCTGGAGGATGTATATGGAAGTGTGTTTGTTGAGGTTTTCCTTTTGTTAATTAGTTTTAAAAGAGTTTGTGGCCGTTTTCTTTGATCACGCAGCCTAAAGCCTCGTTTTTTGAAGGGAAAGGGGGTCGGATATCTGATCAAGAGCTTGCTATTTAGCCTTTAGATGTTTTTAGCCTCGTTCCTACCTCAGCCCAGGGTTTTCCCCTTTTCTCCTTTATATGTGTCTATCTGTTTTTCTGTGGTATTTGGAATGTGACGGTGCTGGGTTGATTAAGACATTGATTCATTTAATGAAATGTTTGAGGTCTGAGGTGGAATGAGAAGCTGCAGACACCAGTTGTGTTTCTGTGGCCAAAGCTCTGGGAAACCTCTCAAAAGCTGATTCAGAGAGATAAAACCGTCAACAGCCCACCTGCACAAGCCAACCTGCCTCTCTTGCCTAAGCACGCGCTACACACACACACACACACACACACACACACACACACATACATCCCCTATCATCCACAGCACACACTGTTTGGCTCTCTGTCTGTTTTTCTCTTTCTGTCTCACTTACCTTTTTTCTCTCGCTCTCAGGACAATGCATACACACAATCACACTCCAAATGCATCATTTCCTTGAAACACAACAGCATCAGATTTGTAGGAAGCAAAAGTGATCGTTGAGGTTGTTCTTTGATGTTCCTGATCATCATGATCCAGATGCCTCTCAAAAGTGTGATAATACTCCCCACTAGGCCCTGCGGTCCATTGATGGGTTGGGTCTCTTTCTTTTAAGTGCAAATAGTACCACCCCCTGCTCACAAGCACTTGTCTTGTAAGCTTTTCTGTGAGTGATTTGGGGACTGATAAAAGTGCCCACAGCTTGACCTGAGCCCGATGTGTCTGGCATTGATGTGTGCATATGACCCTTTCATCCATATGCTAAGAAAAAGATGGTGCGGTGATGTGTGGTCCCCAAGATCAAATGCAGTGGCGGAGCTAGTCCTTTGTGCCAGTCTTTATATATATATATATATATATATATATATACGCTTATACTTAAAGTATATATATATATACTTAAATATATTTATTTATATATTTTTTATATTATATTTTATGCCATTTTTAATTTTGTAAGCTTTTCTTTACAAATTTTTGGGGATAATCTGTGTAATTCTGTGGAATCAATTTAAACATGGTAAAAATGTTAAATATAAAAGACAGATAAACATTGTTATTCATAGCTAAAATTATAAATTAGCCGAAACATTTAAAAAACAACTACGTAAGAGGCGGAGGATATGTGAAATTCCAATTCTGCAAAGTTCATGCAGATTCCTGACTATAGGTCAGACGTCACATGAATAGGAGCTTATGGATCATCTTTTTCTCCCTCTCCCAGTCTTATAATGCAGCGTAAACTAAAATCTTGACTTGCTGAGCAACTATTTAACAGTTCTGCATTGCACTGCACTTATTTTTCGCCAGAGATTATGGGCTCCTGACTGGAGCTGTTTTCTAGCTTGTAATCATGTCAGAGACAGTGTTATTTGTTCAGATGCTCACAAAAAGCTCCAACACCAGGTGTGCACTCTTTAAAACATGCCACTATTTCAACATCGCCTTGAGAATAGGAGCCTATGTTCATTGATTACAGAGATCCAGACTGTGAAATGCTCTTGTTTGGCCTCCTGCCTTTCACCCGTTGAAGGGCACAGCATATCGACATCATGTCTGAGTGAGAACAGGCCTGTCTGTCCATGTGTTTACCTTCATCACCTGTGCCACGTATTTTGACGTGCGTCAGCATCTATCGCTCACACACACATGCGTATTGACGTCCTGTCTGGACACAGAGACAGTGATCAGCAAAAGTGCCGCGTGCATCTCAAACACATCATGAGTAATGCTGAAATTACAGTGCCGGGTTTGTTGATGCAGATTTAGCATGACGTCTATCTAGTGCTAAAGAACAGCTGTCATAAGCAGTGTCACCATTTGTCCTTAAGCTTGTTTATAGCTAGCTACCTGCATAATAACACACTTTTTAATGGCACAGACATGTGAAGGTAACTCTATCGCCCCCTTGAGTTTACTGTAATGTTAAGTATGTACAACAAAACTGTGTGCTTGCATTCATGCTTGATTACTAGTACAGTACGTTTATGGCCTTATAGTTTCTTCTTACTTTTTATGCGCCGTAAAGCTCGCTCTGACCGCATCCGTAAAACAGTGGCTGTGGATGTTACCGGCAGAATAAAACATACATGATGTTTCTCCCCACCGGGATGTATTGTCAGTGCACCATGGCGTCGACCTAGTGTAAACAGCTGTATGTGACACTTCTGGCCAGCTGTTAATGTGTGTTCACCTCTGGGTGTTATGAGAAGATTCCCCATCGGCTATTTAGCAGAATTCAGGGATATTCACGCACATTAATCAGCTAAGCAAATGACTCGGTGCTTATGTTTAAGATTTAGAGTTATTCAGAAGAGAGGATAGATTTTATAGATATAGACTGCTGTTGTGTGTGTGTGTTTGTGTGCATGTTTAACCACTTTAATGCCTGTGGAGTCCTGCTCTAGATTTCGAAGTGTTGTAATAGATAAAAGCCATGCGTGTATGAATCTCTCCCCCTCGCTGTTAGATAATGATGTGCAAAATTGGTTGTCTTGATGGTGAGTCTTCGAGTGTGGCCTGCGCAGCAGGGTTTCTGGAAGTTGTGGAAGAGTGCAGAAGTGGATGATGTGCCTCTTTCTCCTGGTTTTATGCCCTAATTGAGCTCTGCTATGGCTCTGAGCCTGGCTCAGCAATGTTTACAAAGTCTCTCCTGTAAGCTGGATGTTAGCGTACTACGTGTTTGTTTGTGTGTTTGTGTATTCACATGTACATACAAGGGATGTGCAGCAGAGTGCTTGGAAGCGACAACAATGATGGATTGTGAAAACACTTTTATTTGCGTAGTATTTTTGTCTTGTTTTCCAGTACAAATATCTAAACATTCTTAAATCAAGAAATATTTACTTGATTTAAGAAACATTTATTTAAGTCTTGTTTTCTGAGAAATTCATCTAAATTAAGTGAGGTTGATGTTTAACCTGTTAGCTTTCCACTGCACCGCCCGGGGTACACTGTGTGATTTTGAGGGTTAACTTTGTGACATACAAAAACTCAAAAAAAAAAAAAAAGCTAAACATGTCACATATCTTTGGAAAGCTGAGATTCTTGTGATTCAAATGATGCAAACCATTTTAGGATAGTAATCTGCAGGCATCTGTTTACAAAATAAAAAATGTAAGCGGAATGTTTTTTTCCTTTTTCAGTGTGTTCAAAGTTCTGTTACTCAATAACAGTAAGACTAACAGTGATTCTGAGGTTTGTTCTGTGTAGGAACAAACCTCAGAATGTCAACTTTCAAAAGAGACCAAAGCTATGCATATACTCCAAATAGTTCAACGATAATTGGTCATCGTTTTTTTTTTTTTGGATGGTAACTTGTTAAAAACAACTAGATAGAACACAACATAATGGAACAGGGTCTTTTATTTATTTATTATATTAATTTTATGAATAATTTTTATTATATATGCATTATGTTTATTATAAATGTATTATATTCTTGTTTTTAATAATATTTAAATTGTTATTGATTTTTTTTTTATTATGATATTTATTTGAAATATTTAACCGATTTATAGGCATTCCATCTTTTAACATTTTTCTGCTAATTTTAAAGGTTGACTATTACTGTTAGGATGTTGTGTCTTTTCATTCTCATATGTAATTGTAAGTTTTGTTTTTGTATAAAAATTTTAAAAAGTGTCATTTCAAAGGATTTTGATGCTTCGTTCATGCTTCAAGTCACTGAACAATTGTGCGATACAATGCAGTGGCTAAAGATGTCCATCTGCAAGCTGAACTCTTTTGCTCTTCCTCTGGTACTGTACTAGTTAAGCTAGTTAAGAAGTCTGGTGATGATACCAGCACACCAACATACCATGCTAGAGAGCAACATCAAAAACATGCTGGTGTTCTAAGCAGGGTATGATCAATCTGTCTACTTGTCTATACTAGTCTTGCATTTGGCATGCTAGCTCACAGATAGAAAGATTTTCTTTCAATCAGTATTGCCAGAGATTTGTAATGCAAAGTTTTCATTGGCAGTGTTTCAACATGCTTTATCTCAATGCTGTTGCATGAATGCATTGAGTAAGTCACACTTTTTATACTTAACTCATCATTTTCTGACGATTTAGGGCAAAACTAGAACATTTTAGTTAGAAAAAGTTGATTTACACAGCCACACATAACTGATCACCAGTGTTTACTGTAGCTCTAAACCAAAAAGTTGTTCTCCTTGCACTATGACTTCAGGCTACATTTCATCATATGCGATTGTTTCTGTGAATACTGTTGGAGAGATTCAGGTGTATATGCATTCATGAATGTTGCTGTAGAGCAAATGAGTATTATTATGCATTATGCATATAGTGTGTTGCAATCGGAGGCTTCTGACAGGGCCAGCTCTAAAGAGCTGCCGGGGGATTTGGGTGAGAGCGGACGGTTCTGCTCTGCACATTTGAACACATTGAGTGAGGAATAGGGTTTAAGGAGTGAGCTAAGGAGATTGCGAGGGCACTAGCAGAGCGCCGGTAATAGACTGGTATAATAGCTGTGCAAATCCTGCTTGAGCCTAGACACACACACACACTCACATATGGCCACGCTTTCTCTAAAACACTCTAATTTTCTCCTCTCACGTTTTCTTGTTCTTGCACCAATTGAAACACAATTTCCCCACAGTTTAGCTTCACACACATACACTTGCAAGACGAGAGACTGACCTCGCTGCCCCGGCCCTTACAGCAGCCTTAATTGGTGTCATTAAGAGCTCTGAAAGCCGGGAGATAATTGGCCGGGCCCACTTGAGCAAACAGGACTTCAATGGAGTCATTTAACAGCGTGATAGGGTGAGGGTCTGGGGAGTCCTGGGAAGAGGGCTGACAGTGAGAGAGGGGGAAATGGGGTGTTTGGGTTAAAAAAGGGGTTCTCTTAAACAAGATTTTGGGGGCAAATGGTGGGAGTTCACCTAATCTAGCGCTGTGACCTAGTAACACTGAAACACAATGTGCTGTTATTGTTATTACTAAATTTGCCTGCTTTGAGATGTCCCTCTAAAAAAGAGTTACTTTTATAGATTCGGAGGCATTACAAATACTAAACGGCATCTAAATGTTTAGATTAGTGTATTGTTTCTTGTCAGTAGGGTTTCCTAAAGCAACTATCAGTATTAAGGCCCACTCACACCAAGAACGATAATTATAACATTTTGTTTATTAACTTGCTCCAATTATGTTTTCTGCCACTTAGAATGCGCAAGCTCTTTTTTTTTTTTTTTTTGTGGATCGAGAAAGGTCTGCGAGCCGGGATGTTCGAGCTCTTTAAAGCAGGATGGATTCTGATTGGCTGTCAATGTTTTTATTGTTCATCAGCTGGAAAGAATCATTTTGAAAGTGATTGTTCCTCTATGGCGTTATCGTTTTAGTTGTTGTGTGGACTCTGCAATTCCAGTCTGGGCTCTCCAAAGGACTTTTCAGTGAATAGTTCTTAAAACAACCATTTTTTCTAAGTGTGAAGAATATAACAATCTTTTTCCTCCATAAAGAACCTTTTGTACAATAGAAGGGTTCTATGTATGTTAAAGGTTCTTCATGGAACTGTAGATGCCAATAAAGAACCATTATTTTTAACAGTGTACAGTAGTGGATGTTGCTTCAAAACATGCAGCTTCTTTGTTTTTTTACTTTTCTAGGTGATCAAATTTACGATTTTTTTGTGTGGTTATGGCTAGATTTAAAACAATACTTTCAACTGTGAATGCATTCATTGGCAGTTTTATTGCAAAAAAAAAATCTGGAGTATTTTAAATTTTTTCTGTAATTTTATAATGAAATTTAAATGTGAAGTAAATGCGAGCTCTGTTCCTCTGTTCCTGTTGTTGATATTCCAAGTGTAAATAAAGGGTGAATGAAATGGTGTCTCAGACTAAACGTGCAATAGAACTTTTGGTTTTGTTTGCTAAAATTCAGAACCAGAGCCTGAATGGCCTTTATAAAGTGAATAAAGACCTGCATGTGCCCGTGTCTTTGGTTGTGTAGAGTCATTGTGGGCTCTGTGGGGGCATCAGGATGTTTGGAGGGATGTGGAGCAGCAGCAGGTCTTTTGTTGGATTCATTAAAGACTGAGGTTTCCCACTCCACTGCCACAACATTGTGACTTTTATTAGAGTCCCCTCGCATGCTCACAGCCAGATTCACACACTCACACCCAAATGTGCATTCCGTCAACTTCCCTTAACATGCTGATGTTTTTTTTTCTTTCTTCTTCTTCTTCTTCATGCGTTCCCCCTCAAAGCATCGTTCTTTTTGTTCCTTTTTAAAATTATACTTTTCTTTCAGCTTTTATGTGTCTTGCCATTTTCTGCTTTCTAACAACATCCCTAATAACTCTCTTTCTAAAGCCTAAAGCCTTTGCCTTAGGCACATTTCACGACTGATTTCACCTCATTGTGGGCTAGTTTACAGAAACACGCCGACTTCAACATGTTCAAATGGACGAATAGAATCTGGGGTACCATTAATCCGCTGTGCAGCATTTGGGAGCAATTTGGCATTTTGCATCATCACTTTCTCTCAGCTCTTACCACCTCTCCTCCGCCACCTTTGTCGGATGATGAAAAGATGGATTCTAGCCCGCCATTAATGAGGATTAGCGGGGCAGGGAATGTTTCAAGATGAAAGATGCTGCTCAGCAGACCATGAACTCCTCCAAACCCGTGATACCAAGAGTATGTGGTCGTTTACACGAGCAAAACAAACAACCAACCAGCAACACCCCTGGACAAAGCACCGGGTGTCGTGGCTCATCTCTAATGCTAGCGAGGCACATCTTTACCGTCTGACCCCAAATGACACAGCAGGGGCCCGCGTTGTGTGTCCCGGGCCGGATGGCTATGTTGATCTATTGTAAATCACGCCTCTTTCAGCCGGCCAACTTAAACACGGCCCTGGTGAATGGGAGCTGTTGGACTGCTGTGTGGTCCTCCGTTTATTTGCCTCCACATCCACGGAGGCTCTTTTGAAGAGCCATTTAGTGTGCAGAGTCCTTGAGACGACATTTAAAGCAGACGTGGCTGAAGGGCCGTGGCACAGGAGGCGCAGGAGGCGCAACAGGTGCTGCGTTGTGCATCTGTGTTTGTATCCGAGCATGTTGGTCTGAATGGTAACTGAGTTAAGGCTCCCTCTGTGGTGTTCTGCATTCCAGGAGTGCTGTGATTGTCACCATCATTGTTATTATAATGCAAACAAGACAGATGTTTAGGTAGATGGAAATTGACTTGCAGTCAGTAAGTCAGGAGGAATAATTACTAATGGCTGACAGATATGGTTTTTGGATGATGACAGATGCATAGTGCATGTATGATATTAAATGTATTTTGTTTAAATTGTATAAAATATTTACATTTTAAGATTATTAAAATATCATTATTTTATATTATTATTGAATATTTATAGACATGCATATATATTATTTATTAATATAATATGAAATTATCAATAATAATTATATTATTATTACTGAATATGTATATTTATTAGGACTGTTAACGTTAACGCCTTAACGCATGCGATTCATTTTACAATCCTTAACGCATTAAAATAAAATAATTTAACGCAATTAAAGCAAAATTACTGAAGCACAATTTCTATTGTAACCCTTTAACCCAATTTTGCTTCTCTGCTTGTGATCAGATCATTTTGGGTCAAGTTTTCAGTCCAATGATCCAGTAAGCGAATGCATCCAAACAATCCGTCCAAAACAGCGCTAATATAAAGGAAACCAGGCTGATTACATCAGAGATTGCAGAGAGAACAGAGACTCGCGTTGCGTTTTCAGTGAATTATTCATTCCAGTGTGTTTCACTTTTAAACACGAGCTCTGTCATATTCTATGATTGTCTCTGAAGAGCGCGAGTCCTCACACGTCGCTCTGTGTGTGAAGTACAGACTGAACGGATTGTCAACACATCCCACCGCTGTATGGCCAGATGAGACGCAAACTACGTTTTCTCGACTGGATAACCAGTGTCTCGCTAGTAAAGTTTTGATGGATGAAGACTGCAATCAAGGTAAAGAACGATTGCGGTGGCGTACAGGAGTCGTACAGTAAGCATGCGTGAGTCCGTTATAATAATGCGTGTATGAGTGCTCTTGATCACACATTTGTATTTATGCACAGGCACAGACATTTCCGCACATTCACGTTGTCTCCACACCCATTCACGATAATGTTTTGATGATCTGTGTACTGTAACGTTAGTAGATATATGCAGTCAGCAGGCGGTTGGTTTAGTTTTTTTTTTTTGGCATCTCCATGTGGTCCTGTCCGGTATCACAACTTGACTTGTCTAAAATGTAAATAAGCTCTTTGCTGTGGCACTGTACACATACTATACAATTCTGATTTTTCTTTTTTAGCATTGTTTTTTCTTTCATATGTGCTTATATGGGCTCCTTATATCAAGATTTTTTAGAATCACCCTTCAATCTTTTGGTTTACTTTACTGGATGTAGCAAATGATGACAAAATAAACATTTGAAACAAGATAAATGGTCTATGCTTAATTTCATGAAGTGTGCGATTAATCGTGATTAATCACAGAAAAGGGTGTGATTAATTAGATTAAGAATTTTTAAATCTATTGACAGCCCTAATATTCATAGATGTATATAGAGAAAGAACATTTTAATTTTTATTCTCATATTTTAAAAACTTAAATTAACATTTTATTTTAATTATTTATAATAATATACACTATATCGTTCAAAAGTTTGGGGTCGATTTTTAAAAGTTTTTAAAAGAAGTCTCTTATGCTCACCAAGGCTGCATTTATTTGATCAAAAATACAGTGAAAACAGAAATTTTGTGAAATATTATTATGATTTCAATTAACTGTTTACTATTTGAATATATTTTAAAATGTAATTTATTCCTGTGTGGCAAAGCTGAATTTTCAGTGTTACATGATGCTTCAGAAATAATTCTAATATGCTGATGAAACATTTCTTCTTATTATTAATGTTGAAAACAGTTGTGCTGCTAAATATTTTTGTGGTAACTGATATTTTTTTTCTTTAATAAATAGTTTAAGAGAACAGCATTTATTTGAAATAGAAATCTTTTGTACTATTTTATAACTGTCACTTTTGATTGAATAAAAGTATTAATTTCTTTCAAATTTATTTTCAAAATCTTACTGACCCCAAAATTTTAAACGGTAATGTGCATGTATATACATATAAAACATTAATGCAAAATTATTATTTGATAAGAGAAAATGTTCATTATTCATTGTCAAGGCTGTCAGTAGGGCATAGTTATCGACCAAAACCAATAATCTCAAAATGACTGAAGATAACTGATGATTTAGAGTGGACAGTTAAACGTCAAGAGTTTCCTTAGCGATGGATTCAGACAGTGATGGGACAGTGAGAGAACTGCACAGATTGCAAGATGGCACAGACAGACATTTTTGAAAGACAGTTGGTGTAGGCAGACAGCCGGGCACACGGATAGACGGGCAGAGCCGTGATGTGAGGGGTGAAGCCTGTGGGAGCGCAGAGTGTGCAAGTGCCCTGCAGGCTTTTCTGCCAGCGTGACGGCTTTCGGCTGCAGCTCTATGCCCTGAGGTCCTCTTGCTCAGCGGTGAGATGGAACAGCGTGTGTGTGTGTGTGTGTGTGTGTGTGTGAGAGAGAGAGAGAGAGAGAGAGAAAATAAAAAGTTGGCAGTTTTTGTATGTGTAAGTGCATTTTTATATGACATGGCAGTTTGTGTCTCTTGTGTGTGTGTTTGTGTGCAACTTTTCCCTGTTCAAGAGAGAAAAGACGAGTGAATGATGGCATTAGAGGGAGGGATGGAGAGGAAGATGGACACAAGTCATATCTGGTGGGAAATATCGCCCCTCTATGGCAGTTTAGTGTCACTGCGTTCCTGTCTGTGGGAAAATGGACAGAGAATTGATTTCTAAAAGCTGGGATGCATGAGAAACAGCACAGAGTGAATGTGTAAAACAACTCGCTCTTTTTCTCCCTCTCTGTGCTCGAGCCAAGATCTCAGACAAAAGATGAAATTATTAAGAAGATGAAAAACAGTATTGATCTGAGGGTTTTTCCTCTTTGTCACCTTGTCCCATCTTTGCTCAGATCACGCTCTGTATCATTGTTTACATGAAGGATGGAGGGACGATGGAAATGAATAGAGTAAGTGTAAGCTATTTTATTGATCCCGAGCGTGAAGGGCTTTAACACCAGAGAGGCATCTGCCGCCGAATGGCTCTTGACTTGAGAGAAAAATCCTTCAGATTCAGCATTTCTTCACATTATGTGTATTTACTTCTATCTCAAAAAAATCTAATGTAGAAATGTGTTAGTTGGTGCCTGTATAAAAATATATGCTTAGTTTTGATGGCATCCAGAATATCTACTTGTCTTGTTCGCTGTCTTTTAGATGTTTAATGTAGAGATTATACTGTGATTTAAATGGGCTGATATCTGAAAAAAAGCATCTTAAACAAGCATAAAGTGATTATCTGGTCACCCTGCCTGTCCACGCTGGTTTAACAAGTCTGTCTTGCTGGTTTTTTAAGTGTTTTGAGCATTTATCATCTCATCAGACTGGGAAAACATGCTGGCTAAACATCTAAAATCCAACTTGACCTGGCTGGTTGACAGGCTACACCAGTATAAACCATACCACCAAACCTTTGGCAGGTTTAAGCTGTTTTTCAGCAAAGCTAGCTGTATTCTTTGCTTTACATCTGGCTGCTTTCATTTTCTCCCTCACAAAAATGCCAAATCACTCTCATCTCTTCCACTCTCTCTGTCACCTCATTTAGCATCATGAGGATAGAGATGCTGCTGCCAGTCATCGGACCGGAGGAGCGTTTCACGCGCACCATACATCAGGGTGATAACTCGCTGTCAAGGGAATTGATTTTAGGATCTCTCAGGACGGAGGGCCTTGAATTGTTTCTGATTGTCTTTACTGTCAGGACAGATACCTTGAGCAAGATTAATTCTGTTGTCATTGTCTTTTCTGTTTTCAGAGTTTATAAAATGATCTCATGCTGGCAGATGTTCTGATATGAGGACAATGGCTTGTGCGTAAATGTCGTTCCTGCAACTGCAGACAGAGGGCGCTATCTCCTTTAGAGAAAACATGGGGGAGGATTTGGGGAAGACAGATACAGAGGCAAAGATCTGCCCTCAGAGGAAACTGAGAGAAAGCAGGAACAGAAGTAATGCAATGATAGAGTTATCTTGAAATCTTCTCTGATTTTATGATGAAAGCATAAAAAAAGAGAGCATGTGGTAGAGACACTATTATAAAGAACAGACAGAAACTGATAGAGACATTAAGGTCAGGTGATATTAAGTGCAGCTCATGTTTTTTTTGTTATATTGCTTAAAAATATAACAATGACACACTAAATGCATGCGTGGTTTTCTCACAATGCAGATAATCTCAAAATGACCAAATACTGGTCAGTATATCTGTCTATCCCGCTCCTGACCCCCACCAGTCTTTCTTTCTTCCTCACTTTCCTTGCTGTAATTTATAGCGTGTTAGAGAGGCAGATCATGCACTGAGAGCTCAGCCAGCATGTGTGCATGGGGATTTTTGCAGTTTAGTTAATAGTACATATCATATCTGGATTTCACACCAGCGCTCCCCAGGGATCCGGCTACACTGGCTGCAATTAGACTGCCAGTGGGCAGGCAGGCAGGGCTCCCAGCAGAGCCTCTGAGGACCACTAATCAGCCCTGAGAGCACACTGCGGGACGGAGGGGGTCAGACCTGAAGAAGTACAGATAGAGTGTTCGCTTTAAACCAGCTCAAGTTGTCCTGACAGCGGATTAAGATAACTCGAGCCAGAGAATCCAAATTTATCATTAGAATATGTGGATTCTGCTGTCTTTTATATATTTATTGGACATAATTTTGTATATTTTAGACATAAAACTAGCAGGGAGTTAGTTTCCTGGGACAACAGTTAATAGATGTTTTTTATATTTTAATTTACATTTACTTTTAAAAAGATATAAAATATATATAATATAATGTATTTTTAAAATTGTGTTAAAATGTAGAAAATTAAATATTTAGAAATATTTATATTTAAAAAGATAGATACATCATTTGTAATAGTAAATAAAAGTATAGAAAAAATAAAATATCTTACTGTTTTTAAAAATCTTTAATTCAGTTTTCATTTTTTTAATTCATAACTCTTTTTTTCCCTAAATCTGAAATGTGATAGTAGTTTGTGGGTATTATAAATGAGTTCATGTATAGTGGTCTCTTTTTTCCTCACATATGAATACTTTCCGTACCCACTGTATGTAATAAGTAAACAGAATTGTACAATCAGACAGTCAGTATCACAAAACAAATGGGTTAAACCTAATATTTTCCCTTGCATAGCTGTTCACTCCTATGAAATAGTGATTCAGAAAATGAAGATATTACAATTTAAAGTAGGAAGGACAAAATTCGAACCGATAGCTGGGAATTCAAATTATGTAAGTGGCCATCGAAAGGGATTTCAGCCAAGCTTAGAAACGGCCAAATAGGATTCATAGCATCTCAGAAACATCGGAGAGCGAATCCAGGGATGAAAAGATTTGAAAGGATTTGGGAAATATTAGGGTTTTTTTTATCTGCAATGATTATTTGGTAGAGCAGTTATGTTTACCATGGGGATTTGTTGCAGCAAGCATGCGTCATAGATGTTTTCTGTAAAAAGCATGTATAATGCATGAGTGCTGCTGATGCTTATAGACTCCTATAGTGGTATAGTTGCTGTTTGTGGTTTCGCTCTCTCTCCCATGTAGCTCGGCATTCGAGAGGCAGTCTGAAACTCTTCAGCATCTCCTGTGTCCGTCATGGCCCATGTCCGTCCTTCAGTACCACACGGCTCAAAACACACACAGCCCTCCAGGCTCTCTCTCTGTATGACTTCCCTTTCCCATTTGCCTCTCCACACTCCACATTCCTGTACGCACCACTGTTATCAATCAGTATCTGTGCCCAGCTGTCTGCTCTCTAGTTCTGCATGGCTACAGACGATACTCGTGTTCTTGATTCGGGCCCAAACACCAATTTGGGCCGTTCCATTAGTAACCTGTGAAGGGGGTTATTCTCTGCGTGTGGGCATTTACCAGATGCTGCTGCCGCTGTGAGAGACGATCATCAATCTGGGTTCAGCTGGCAATGGATTTCCCCCCATCGCGGCCCATATTTGCTCAAAAGACACGCTCGCCTCTGGTGGATCGCTCAATAACTTTCAAACAATTAAAATTTCAGAAATATGAAGGAAATCATGCAATTTTTTGCTTCCTTCTGTTTTCCAGTCCTCACAATTGTTCTGTTTTGGATAGCTGAATCTCTCAGAAAATTTACCATGGTAACATGTTTACCATAATGTAAATCAGTTGGTATTTCAAAAGTTTGGGGTCAGTAAGGTTTTTAAGAATTGAATACTTTAGCAAGGATGCATTAAATTGATCAAAAGGGACAGTTTAGACATTTATAATGTTACAAAGTTTTGGGGTCAGTAAGGTTTTTAACAACTGAATACTTTTATTCAACAAGGATGCATTAAATTGATCAAAAAGGACAGTAAAGCATTTATAATGTAACAAAAGCTTTCTATTTCAAATAAATGCTGTTTATTTGAACTTTCTATTTATCAAAGAATCCTAAAAAAATGTATCAAGGGTTCCACAAAAAAAGTATCAAGCAGTACAACTGTTTCTTGATCAGCAAATCAGTATATTAGAATGATTTCTGAAGGATCACGTGACAATGAAGACTGGATGATGATGCTGAAAACTCAGCTGTCATCACAAGAATAAATTACTTTTTAAAATATATTAAAATAGAAAGCTGTAATTTTAAATTGTAATAATATTTCACAATTTTATTATTATCAAATTGTAATAATAATTAATATTATTATTTTAATAATATTAATTTTTTTACTGTATTTTTTTTATTTAAAAATGCAGCCTTAAAGAGAATAAAAGTTCTTCCAAAAACATAAAATAAACCTTAACAACCCCAATTTTTTTCATGGTAATTGTACAGTGGCATCAAAAACAGCTAAACAAAATGAAAAGATTGTTAAAGCTTTTTCCAGCGTTATTTGTCTAATAACATATTTGTTGTTCAATATATAGTTATAAGAAGCAGGATTATGGACCAATGAGATTTCATTGTGGGCGGGGCAACCCAGTGTGATCCAACAAAAATAGAAACTGAAAAGATACCTACTGACTACATATGTATATGTCGCTATTGTAACTGGTTGGGTAAAAAATAAATAAATAATATGCAAGAGATATTCAAGCATGTCACACTGTTTGAAGATCCCATAATAATTTATTAATCCTCTCCTGTAGCTCAACCAGCCTGGTATTTGCAGCGCCACGGTCACGAATTTGATTCCTAGGAAATGCATAAAGTGATAATATGTGTATTTTGAATGTAATGTAAGTTGCTTTAAAAGCCTCTGCCTAATGCATAAATGTCAATTTACTGCTGTAACTCTGTCATTTTGGTGAAAACAGTGCTTACCAGTATAATATAGTGACAATGTCTTCCCTTTCTTTCCATCTGGCTCTGTCTATCTCTCTCTCTCTATCTGTGGCCTTCAAACTGTCTTTTGCCCACCTAAGTGGCGCAGTATCGCCCGCTGTGGGGTTGAGCGAGGGTGTGAGTGAGTGAGTGAGCGAGCCAGCTCTGGGTGGCTGCCAGGTCTAGATCTGTGGAGGCTGGAGCAGAGGGGAGGGCAGGTGGAGAGGAGCCAGCCTCCCCAAGCAAGAGAGGTCAGAACTGGGCAGCCATCTCCCAGGAGCTGCGGGAGAGAGAGCCGAGCCTGTGTGGAGGAGAAAGAGGCAGGCAATGGAGCGCAACGCTGCAGAGAAGAGTAACAAACACCCTGACACTCAACACACAGTGAGAGAGTTAGTGTGTGTGTGTGCTACTCTGAGAGAAAAAAGCACCTGGTGCTGTATGAAAGATTTTGAAGAATTAGAAAATGTGCAATTGTGTAATGGTGCTAAGACCTTGAGAATGTACTAAAGCTGGAATAAGAGAGAGAGTGTGTGTGTGTGTGTGTGTGTGTGTGTGTGTGAGTGT
>NW_015548309.1:1653134-1684954 GCF_001515605.1 Sinocyclocheilus anshuiensis | reverse complement strand
TGTGTGTGTGTTGGAGACGGAGTGAAGGTCTGTGAAAGGGGGCTGGTGAGTGTAGTTGCTATTGGAACAGGCTGTCCAGACTCTAATCTGACTCTGCTGGAGGGCGAGAAGACGGGAATGTGGTGAGAATGATGCAAAAGAAGTAGAGAGGATGAGAGAGACAGTGAGAAATGCAGTATGTAAATTCAAGGGTGTAAGAATGATCTGAAATGTGTAGAGGGAAACATTATAAACCCAATAATTTGCCTGGCTCATGAATATTAATGAGGTGATGTAACAGTCACCCAGTAGTGCTACCTTATTCAGTGAGGTAGAGTACACTAGCCATATAGGATTATTGTGTGTGACTTTCGTATTAGTTTGCCACATGTCTGTTGTCAAAAGTGTAGCTATGTATGAAGCAGAGCTTGCACAGAAGTCACTTTCAAACAAAAAATGTGTGGGAAACTTTTTCACCCTCGTGCGAAACTCCCAAACTTGGATTCCTATTTAAATGAATGGATATTGCCCAAAAAATTTCGCCAAACAACAGTGTGACCGCATCTTCAAAATGTTGTTTTATGCTACTATTTATTTATATTTTTGCACTAAATATTTTTGCACTGCATGAGCAATGTGAATCTTAAAATACAATGATTATTAACTTAAAAGTGGTGGGGAATGGGATCAGAATTCAGTTTGCAACTACATGCAAGAATGTTCGCAATTCAGTATGCAAATATTCCAATGATGTCATCGCTGTTGTTTTGAATGGACATTCTAACATAAAACCTTTACCATAAAACTAATTTTGTTACTCGAAATAAAATACAATTTAAATGAAATAAAATATCAACTTATTTTATTTACATTAGTTGCCATGGCAACATTTCTCATGTTCACTTAATTTATCTTGATGTTCTAAAATAATTAACTAACTAAACTTTAACTAAAACTAAAACAAAAACAAATATAAAAATAAAAAATGAATTCAAAATATGAATAAAAACTATTAGTATCTTAATGATACTAAAATACCCCTGCTTTGGTCGTCACACATCTCTCTACAATTGAGAGACTTCCTTGCAGTCATTGCTGTCATTTTTTCCTTGTATCTTAAAGAGGGAGTTTCATCTGAAACTTCTAGAATTCTGCTGTCGTGTAACTGTGCTTGATATCTGCATGTGGTCTGATATACCATATCTGTGTCTTTCTGTGCGTGAACAAACAGACAGCCAGGAGCAGTGGTGTAGTGGTGCCTGGAGAAGTGGGTATACTCCTAATTGCCTGTAGAAGTGGGTATACTCTTAATTTATGTCCCCATTTTTTTTTAAGCGGCCCAGCAAAGGATGAACGGCCTGTGTTATAAACAGTGATATGTAAGAGTCAAGACTAGTCTTGCATATTTAGTTCACCCCAAAATGGGCCAGTAGTATTTGCACATTTTCACTTACTGTAACTTCTGCTACTTGACTTCACGGAGTAAGGATCATTATTAAATTAATATTAGCCACAAAAGAAGTGCAGATTTTGCAATAAATAATTCAAATGTAAAAATTACATAGACTGCAACAATTAACATTTTGTCAGAGCCTCTAGTAGACAAGATATTTTGTTTAGTTATCTGTTGGAGGATCATGATCTCTATTTGATACAAAAAAAATATATAAAAACTGTGATCAATTTATCCAGAATTGTGCAGCCTACTCCTATGTTTGACTGACTGTTTCTTCCATGGCAGTTATTATAATAAATAATAGACCTTATTTAGAATAGAATAGAAAAATAGAAAAAAAACACCTTCAGGCTTCAGCAACGTCCATTATAAAACACTCGTGCTTTTTATTATTATTATTTTCATTATAATGTACAGATTCAAATTAGGAGTCAATAATTAAATATTATTTTATCACTCTGCTCACCTCCCTGACATGCACTCAAGCCCCAGACCGACTCCGCTTGCATTCACGTGATTTGTCGAGATGAGAGGCGGGCGCGGGCGCAATCATCAATCAAATTCAAAGGGAAGCCGGCGCATTCTGACCGCATCACTGTCTTTACTGGGTATGTTTAGGGAATATTTGCATTTATTCACATGCGATTTGATTAGCTAGTCATGGTGGACTGTCATGATTTTGGCTAATGCAGGGCACTACTGAATGATGCGCATCAGAGGGGATTTAGAAGTGGGTATACGCAAAGCCGACTGATAAAGAAGTGGGTATACGCCGTATACCTGAGTATACCCTCCACTACACCACTGGCCAGGAGGCAGTTGGACATACATGCATCTGTTATCTGTTGTCAGGCAGAACTCTGCAGTGTCTCTCCTTCTGTTTCAGCAGTCTGTGTACTTTCATTTAGCTTTTTATGTAATTTGTTTGTTGCTTTAGACATGACTAAGAGGAAAGGAAATGTCTCTAGTGCTGGTCATTTGTTTTCGGTTTTCTATTTTGCTGTGTTTTGAGAACTCAGATGCAGACTCAGGCCAGAATCATACTTTGTGTATTTTCACCAACAGTCAAAAAGCTATTTAGGCACTGATTTAGTAAATTTGCGTTTGTTCTGGTTCCAGTCTGGTTCTAGTTTCAACCATTTCTCAATTTAACTGATTGAATTGAAAATCAAGTGCCACCCAGTTTTCTTCTAACTTGGAATTACATCACATTAAGGAAACAAAATGGGTTGCAAATAGCATTTCACATGGACGTGAACGGACATCCTTGCATTACTGTGGCAGTAACAAACATTAGTACTCAAATGGGTGGATATAGTCATCCTGTACATGAAGTATGCATTGCATTTGGACACATTTCACATGTAAAATGCAGGCTTGCAAAACTGGAAGGCTCTGTGCATTTGCATAGAGTACATTTTGCCCCTTTCTTCTGTTCTGAAACTCTTTTGTTTTATAAGCTGTTAGCATCATAAAATAAAAACACATAAATGTGAACTTGCACAAAACAGGCACTATTGATTGCCAAGATCAGCGGTTACAGATTTAGAAAGGAATATTTTTTGCAATAAAATCACACATTTAACACTGTATACAGTCATTTGCATTTGCATTTAACCAACATTTGTAGACAGACTCCATGCTTTTGACAATTCACAGGCCTTTGAGTGGTTTAGGGTGGACAGAGCAAGAGCAGCTGTCCATCAGAGTGGGTTTCACCTGAGGAAGAGGGTTGAGCTCAACCTCGCCCTGATTATGGAGAACTGGCCCGGAAGATTCCGTGTATTTTTTTCTATTGGCCAATAGATTGTACGTGAGCCAGCAGGGTGAGGCTAAATGACCTTGTGGTGCTTTTTTTCCCATCTCTGCCCTACCCATCGAGACACACGTCCAGTTTTCTGTTGTCAGAGAGCAGCTTTGACACCCTCAGAGTGTTTTGTTGTTGATTTTGCATTTGACATTGATAATTCTCATGAAAGCAAGTCATGTTTCTTCGTGCAGAGTTGGTAGAGAGGAAGCTTGAAGACGGGGAGGGAGGGAGAGAGCTGGGATCTCATCTGGAGGTGTGAGCTTAGAGGAGTGCTCATGATGAAGTGTGGGAGAGAGTGATGAATGTGTGTCAGAATTAAGAGTGCCTCAGGGAGTAGGGCGGATCAGACCGGCCGTGGCCTTGGGCTCTCTCTGTCTCTCGCTCTCTTATAGCTAATCTGTTCAGAGAGAGAGAAAGAGAAGGACAGATGCTCCAAGCAAAATGCTTTATTTTCCATTTTTGCTTGTTTATTAGGCTTTGCCACATTTGCTTTGAGTTGTTTTCCCTTTTCTCAAACACTCACCAACTCTTTTGTATCTACACAGTGGCCCTAAAACTTATCCAGACACTTATGGCACACTTAAAAATGTTTGAACGTCCTTGGATTCAATACAGCATCACAAAAAGTAGCATTTATTTTGAAGAAAACTCAAGAGCAGTTTTCAAGAAAAACAACACTTTATAATAAGGTCCCATCCCATTAGGCAGTGTTAATTAATGCATTGACAATAATCAGTACAATGCATTTACATTTGTGCATTTGCCAGATGTTTTTATCTAAAGCAACTTACATTGCATTCACATTTTACATTTTATCAGTTCTTGCTTTCCCATCCCAATCGAACCCATTACCTTGGCCTTGCTAGCGCCGTGCTGTACTGTTTGAGCTACAGGAAAGTGTAAAGATTATTTAGCAATCTCTGTTAACTGTAGTTAAAAATACAACTGTTCATTAGTTCATGTTAGCTCAGGTCCATTAAATAATATTAACAGATACATATGATATTTCTCATTGTTTCTCATGTTAGCTCATATTAACTAATGTTAACAAATGGAACCTTATTGTAAAGTTTCACCAGAAACATTTCACAAAAGGAATTTGATAATTAGTACACAGTTCAAAATCCAGACAGAAGTATTCAGACACGTTCTAATTGTCTTATGTCCATAGTTAATTTGATAAACTTGTGGTTAATATATCAGCTATTATCAGAATATACTCTCAGGAAAAAAAGCAAAAATTCTACAAAAAATTAGTACTTGAAGGTACTAATATGCATCATTTAGGGGTACAAATGTGTCCCAGTAAGGGTATTGCCCAAGCGACAAGCTGTCTTATCTCTAAAGGCACAGTTTTTTTTTTTTTTACAGTGCATACTTATATTGAAGTAGTAAGAGTAGTATGCTAATATGAGGTGAACTGACAAGCATCCACTAAGCATCCCATTGGAAAAGATCGCTCTGAAGATTGAAATTAGCATTTTTTTTGCAGATGCCATTTGCTTTGGTATTTTAACATTTAGTGCAATAACATTCAGATATTTTTAGTGGGCTCTCAGGACTGCTGTACCTGACTAACCCACCTTTATTTGTCGCACATTCCCTGTTTTTCACCCAACTATTCTCTCCTTTAATCACTATCTGAAAGCAAAGAGAGTCAGTCTATCTGGGGTTTGTCAGATAAAAGTGTGTGTGTGTGTGTGTGTGTGTGTGTGTGTGTGTGTGTGTGTGTGTGTTCTCACAGGGACGACACACGTTGTTACTGCGTTTGCAGCGTGTTCTGTCAGAAAAAGGTGTTCTGATCGGACATAGTCTTCACAGTGGGAAATAACAGCGTGAGAGGGAAACAGTGAGCGAGTGAGTGTGAAAGACAGAGCAAGAGAGAGAAAAAAACTGAAGCAGTGGGTGTTTGGAGAAAAGTCACCTTGACGGCTCTATTTAAAAAGAAGCGTTCGCAGGACCTTGGGTATTGAGCAGTTTTAGTCTAATTGTTTTTCACAGAAAGAGCTCGGCTGGAAAAACACAAGGGAGGGCTTATGTGAGAGAGAGAGAAAGAGGCAATCATGTCCTGCATTTTTTTCTCGACAGTGTGGCAGTAGAAAGGGTCTGAGACCCCCGAGGAACACACAGTTAAAGGTCAAAACCTTTAAAAGGTCACCTATCAAAGACACACTAAGTACAATTACATGCAGTTTAAAAGTTCATATTCTGTCGGACTAAATAAATAATTTGTCTTAAATTGTCACTTAAATGCTTTAGTGTAGCTTGACTTCTCTCCGAAGCAATATTCAAAGGCCCCTCTATATAGGCTATTTATTTCTGGCATTTCTGCTGTAATTATGAAAACTGAGTGTTTATACAGTTAATTTATTAATCACAATTCATGATTCCAGAAGTTTCCTGAAGTATTGTATGTTAAATCCTGATGTTTTTCATTCATTCATTTATTCATTCATTTAAATTCAAGTAAGATTATTTTAATATATAAATAATAATTATTTTTAAATAATTAAATCATTGTGAGGCCTCTGTGGAAGTTGCTTTACTCTATACCAGTCTGATTTTTAGTCAGATTTTAGTGAAGGCAGATTAACAAACCTAGATAATGTGATTGTAGCTTGACTTTGTCCAGCATGTATAAATGTTTATCCGACTACAGTTGGTTTTGGCGCTGTCAGCTTACTCTGAAAGTCAGAGGTGACGCTCAACATGTATTTAATCCTTTAAATATTCGATTATGTATTGTGTCATGTATCCTTGGACAGACATATAAAGCCTATAGTTCGACTACACAAAAACCCACTATAACTCATTAATAATTGCACATGTAAAGTCAAGGGCCATTCACACTTTTACATTTAAAAACTTGAGACACAGAGCAGTGGATTGAAAAATAAAATTTTTTAAAAAGTTGAAACTTGAGCGCTTTTATAATGCCATGTCATGCATGAAATGTTGGAGGGGGGGGAAGCCAGTGCAATGGTCGAACACATTTATCTTGCACATTTACATAGAAAAACAATTAAAAAAAGCAGCCCAGTAAAATGCAAAATATGTTTGTTTGAACACCCTCTTATTGTGTGTAATGTTGTCTTTTGCAAGCCAAAATCAAGTAGGTTCACTTCATCTGAGATATTGTTTAGGTCATGTGTTTTAGGACATGTTGTTGACACCTTGTATTAACATTCATCTCGGGTGATCAGATCACACGTGGTCAGCCAAGACACATTGCTGTTTACACCTAGCGACATGCTTCTCAAATGTGTCTCCTGTGACCATGTGTGATCATATTTCAAAGGCAAGGTCTGAAATTTTGTGGCTATATACATCACATACTACGCCAGTGTTTTACTGCATGTTTCTAAAGAAAAAAAAAAGGGGGAAAAAAGGCCAAAAAACTCATCACACTTTTGCCTTCCAACATACTTTTAACATAGAATCGCTGCAATTTCAGTGAAGTATTATTTTAATGGAGCACCTGCATTAAGTGAACTTTTAACTCAAGATATTCTGTGAATTTTTGCATATTCGTATTTACCAGCTTTTCCACAATTTTCAATCAAATGGTTGTCTTCTTTTTTAAAGCCATTGTTTTGGTGCAGTGATATTGTGTATTGGATGAGTAGGTCCTTCACTGTTGTCTGTGGTATTTTGCAAGCCAAAATCAAGTAGGTTCACTTCATCTGAGATATTGTTTAGGTCATGTGTTTTAGGACATGTTGTTGACACCTTGTATTAACATTCATCTCGGGTGATCAGATCACACGTGGTCAGCCAAGACACATTGCTGTTTACACCTAGCGACATGCTTCTCAAATGTGTCTCCTGTGACCATGTGTGATCATATTTCAAAGGCAAGGTCTGAAATTTTGTGGCTATATACATCACATACTACGCCAGTGTTTTACTGCATGTTTCTAAAGAAAAAAAAAAGGGGGAAAAAAGGCCAAAAAACTCATCACACTTTTGCCTTCCAACATACTTTTAACATAGAATCGCTGCAATTTCAGTGAAGTATTATTTTAATGGAGCACCTGCATTAAGTGAACTTTTAACTCAAGATATTCTGTGAATTTTTGCATATTCGTATTTACCAGCTTTTCCACAATTTTCAATCAAATGGTTGTCTTCTTTTTTAAAGCCATTGTTTTGGTGCAGTGATATTGTGTATTGGATGAGTAGGTCCTTCACTGTTGTCTGTGGTACATCAGCATTCACAACCGTTACAGTTTATGTGACCGGATCACAAAACATTTTGGACCCTGTTTACATTTTATATATCCGTTCACTCGTGCCAAGCTGGACCGCTTTCCCTTATCAGCCCTGGGCATCCATCATAAAGCCCCAGCATGTCACTCCAGTGTTCAGAGTGGATCTGTTCTGTTTACCACAAGCTTTTCCCATATGCTTCAAGCCACAGGGGGCTGATGACAGTGTATAGGCTGCAGGACAGACAAGTGTCCTGCCTGCCCCAACCTCCCTTTAGCGTGAAATCGGCAGACTCCACGGAGGTTGTGACATTGGTCATGGAGGGATTGAATGAGGACATATGTGCAGCCGCCGCGTGGGGTCAGGTGGACAACAGGTGCCTTGTGACCCGAAATCCTGTGTTACTTTACTTCTAATGTCTCTGTTTCTCTCGGTTTAGTTTTAAAGCAGGGAGACTGGCGTCACCCTTGATGCCCCTGGAGCTGGCCCTGAGCCGTGGCTCATTAGCACCTGGTTCTCCCCTGACCTGGAGCTCCTTCAGCAGGGAACCAGCAGTCTGATCCCCTAGTGGCCTAAAGTGCTAAACCCGCATTTCTATCTTCCCAAAGATATTGCAGAAATATATCATTTGTAGCTGATTTTCAAAGAGATTGAGATCATTTAAGTGATCACATTACACATTTTTTTTCTTTCTTTCTTTTTTTAGTGGTGAGAGGACAGGAAATAAGGAGGAACAGGAAGGAGATAAACTGGGAAATGTTGCAAAACCTAAAACTAAAATTAATAAACTTTTTTGGTCATTGAAATGTTGAAAAAGCTGAAAAAATATGAATATTAAATGAAAAACTTGAAACAAAAATTAAAAAAATGAAAATTATTAATGTTATCCTCGCTACTAACTGAAACAAATAAGTTATAGTTGAAGTACTAAAATTACTTCAGCAAAAATTAATTAATTAAATAAAAATTAATTAAAGCTAAAAATATTTTTTTTTATAAAACATAAAAGCTAGTTCAAACTAATAAAAATACTATAAAATAATATAAATGTATATACATGTCTATATCCAATATGCTAACTAGTGGTCAATCGATATTAGTTTCTTTTCTTGTTTGATTTTTTTTTTTTAGTGCCCAAAGCCTGTATCAACAGAAAGATGGCCAATAAAATATGAATTTGCTCTTTAGTATTTTAAGCAATTTAATGATAAAAGAAAAAATTGCTGAATTTCATTAAACATGAAATTTTGAAGTAGAAAGACTGAAATAGTATTTTCTTGTAAAATCTACTCCAATAATTTTTGTTTCATTTACGACTTTGAAAAATCATATATATATATTAAAAAAAAAAAATGTTTTTTTTTGTTGTTTTTTTTACTGTGCAGCTATTCTTCTATACTCCACTAATGAAGGAAACTTTTTCCCATGACAAGAGCATTTACATTAAGAATCATGACAACCTTCTGAATATGCGACGACATGTTGAGCTGCCTCTCAGTTCTTGTTTTTATTCCTGCAACATATTCTGTGGTGACTTCAACTCAGGTCACGGCACGCTGAGCTCTCATAGCATCTTGGAGAGAAAGTTTAGCATAGGGCGTGTGGAGAGGACCGCTCTGGAACATGAGTGTGCCAGCAAGCGTGACTGAGAGTGACAGCTTGATTTATGGCATGGCTATAAGTAGCCACGACGTCAGCTGCCTTCAGCAGGGTGGAGTCCCTGCAGACACCTAACGCTGCCTCCTTGTGCCACTGAAGCACAACCGACTGACAAAATACTGTGTGTGTGTGTGTGCGCGCTTAAGGTGGATGAGCAACAGTCCCTAGCCAGGATGCCAAATCTGCATGTTTATCTGGTCTTGTGCCAGCCGCTAATCAATTAAAACCCTGCTGTCCCCAAGGGAAGAGAGGAGAGAAGCAAATGATTCCTCAGGCTGCCCTGAGTGAAAGAGAGAGAGAGATGATAGATAGATAGATAGATAGATAGATAGATAGATGGATGGATGGATGCATGGATGGATGGATGGATGGATGGATATCAAAATTCTCAGTTCATATCTCGCAATTTGGCTTTATTTATTGTGAGATAAGTCACAATCTGCTTTTTTATTTTTTATATGGTGGCGAAAATAGGCTTCCATAAATATCCCGTATGGATATAGATAAATTAGAAAGAAATCTATTAGCAGATAACCGATATGATACAGATATATTGTGCATCCCTAATTAGAAGTTGTCATTTGCTTAACTTATCAGAGTGATTGTTTTGAATTTGGCTTTGGTAATTAATTATTGCTACAATACACACTTCTGATGTCATAAAGGCAATTTTGAACGCAATTCTATTTTATTTTACTATGATTTCATAGTTGCATCAACTCCAGTAACTATGGCATTTGGCGGACACAACAGCACACAGACCATTTTTCACAACCTGATGAACAGAGCTGTATATCTCTCAGACAAGGGTGAGAGCATTTCCTCTCAGACGTATTGTCCAGTGCTGTGGGAGGCTTGTGTGACCTGTGTGGCAGCCGTCTCATTGGCTCGTGGTTGTCATGGGGATGTGTCTTGGCTGAGGTGCTAGTGGATGGAGTGATTTTTCGCTTCAAGCAGGTGCTCAGCATCTTCCTCGAGCCCTGAAAGGAACCGCACATCCCTCATTAGACATTCAGAATCTAATTACAAGTATCTACGTTCTCATCAAGCTAGCTATCTTTTCCTCATAAAATCTCCAGAATCATCTACATCCCCTCTGCCACATCAACAAAAAAGAGGTGTGTGGGGAGGGGGGACATGATGGTGGCAGTCTTTGATCTGATAGAAGGCCCCTGCAGGGATAGAAGCCTGGGCTGGTGCCAGAACCCCTTTTGGCTGACAGTCTCCTCTGCTGGATGGCAGCTTGAAGGCTTTGGTGATTAATTCTGCTGGGAGGATGAAAGCGGCTCTAGCCAGCGGCTCCCTGCCTCAGAAGGCCAGGAACATGGTCTGAGCCCAGCCCGGCCCAGTGCAGACCAGACCAGCCGTGCCTTTCCCTGTCTGGCCAGCTGCCCGCCTGCCTGCCTGCTGCCTCAGGACCAACCGCGGCAGGTGATGGACCAGGGAGAGCGATGGAGACGGATAAAGGGGGAGGGTGGAAGACAGTCTGATCCATATTGAACAAGCTTTTCTTTTTGTTTCTCCCCCCGTTTCTCCCTCTCTCACTCTCTCTCTCTCTGTTCTGCACTGTTTTATTAGCCAGCATCTTTTATGTTGTTCCACTATGCCATGATAATCCCCTGAGACGGTGCAGCACCCTGTTTCAAACAGGATGTAAGGCACCGCTGACAGCCACACTGCACCAGTGCAGCAAGCCCTGGAGAGTAAGAGAGTGAGAGAGAGAGGATTTGTGACAGATGCAGAGGTGTAAAAAGAAATGCAAAGGATGAAGTACATAGTCGTTTTATCTCTAACCCTGCACACTTTTCTGATATCTTCACCTGGAGTTATAGTATGGGTGGTGTCTGGACTCGTTACAGCTCCGCCCCTTGTTTGTTGTGCATGTAAGCTCCGCCTCCGCCGGAGGGGCCGAAAACAGCCGAACAGCTGTAGGAAGCACAGTTGTATGCATGCAGATTTCAGCTGCGCTTACAATAAAATGCAAGGAAACACGTGCAGATGTTCACTTGTGTGAGCAAGCTTGATTTAAACTGAGTTTGGGAAGATTTTTGAAAATGTACTTAGCTATCCACTCTTCAAATGTTTTGGGTCAGTAAGGTTTTTATGCTTAAATTAATGCTTTTATTCATAAAGGATGCATTAAATTGACATTTATAATGTTATAAAAGTTTTCTGTTTCAAATAAGTTGTTTCTATTCATCAATCAAATGCATCACAGTTTCCACAGAAAAGCAGTAACTGTTTTAAACATTGATAGTAATGAGAAATGTTTCATAAACAGCAAATCAGTATATTAGAATGATTTCTGAAGGATCATATGACACTGAAGACTGGAGTAATGATGCTGAAAATTCAGCTTTGACATCTAGAAAAACTAAAACATTAACATGAGCATAACTTGATCATAACGTGAACACTATTAAAAGATCTAAATTTGAATCAGTATCTTTTTCGTGTAAACAGCTTAACTACTGTCACACTATCACTGGAAAATGTAGTCAAGTTAGAAGCATACTCTCCAGCACTGTATTCAAGCATAGGATCCAATCAATTCTTCTAGGGTAGCAATACTTTGTGCATTATGCACAGATTTGAATGAAACACATAACCTACTGCTTATTATTAATCTTCTTACTAGCAGCTTATCATTGGAAAACGATTTTGAACAGATGCTCATTTCAGATGTTTGTAATCCAGCAGAATCCACCAAATTCTGATCAGACAATGATTTTATTTTTATTTGTTTTGTCTATTGTTTCTGCTGTACAATGGTTGTGTATGTGTTTATGAGTGTTAGGTCCACCTGGACTATGTCACTATGTATTTATGGGGTGTCGGGTCAGACGGAGTAACACAGGCCTGAGGTGCACAGGCTAGATGTGGCTCTTGTTAAGGCCCAGTGAGCAACCAGGGCAGAGCAACCTCGCAGCAGGTCTCGAGGCCAGGAGACAGCGTCGAGTGTATGTTACTCTCCCACCCTTCCCTCGCTCTCCGAAAAGGAAATACCAGATTAAAGCTACATTACTCCAAGACCGGTTTTCATGCTAACTGCCCGCCTCTGTCTGTTCCTCGCATTTTCTTTTCCACACTCTCTCCATCTTCTGTTTCCATTGTGTTTTTTTTTTTCTTATTTTTGTCCCCAAAGACACCCCCTCGTTTTCTCTTTTGGCCTTTTCCTGCCCTCGTTCTCTGCTTCTAGGTGTTTTCCCCCTCACCCTGTGTATGATTCTCTCTCTCCGTCTCTTTTTTTCTCTCACACATGCTCTCTCCTGGGTTTAACATTGTTGGCAGTCTGTGAGAGAGGCAGCAGCCAGGGCTGTAAGCATATCCTGTGGGAGATCAGTTTTCAGCTGTGTGTGTGTGTGTGTATGCATGCCACCGTTGTGCTCTCTCTCTCTCTCTCTCTCTCTCTTTGTGGGGCGGTGGGGAGTTTTTTCACCTGCTGTAGGGACAGACTCCCAGGTCTTAGAGAGGGCTTTACAGTGGGCGTGGAGAATGCTGCTAATGTTTCTATGTGCAGCATGGCTTTAGACATCTACTCTCAATGTCCTGCCTGTGCTGAGTCCATACGGCCCTGCACACACACACACACACACACACAGCCACAGGGGCCTGTAAATGATTAATAGCTTCTCCCTGAGTGGCATCTTGGGAGGCCCTGAGAGAGAAAGAGGCAAAACAAGAGCTCTCTTTTCCCCTCAGCTCCCCTCTCTTCCTCTTCTGAGAGAGTATTCACTCTCAATCCACTGCAGAATGCTAGATTTAAACGAAGATGAGGACATTATTTGTGTGTAATATCTGGAGAAAATACAATGGGGTCCAGAAGCTTGAGACCACATTATCTGGAGTTTAATGTTAAGTTAAGTTGGAGTTAAGTCTAAAGTAATGGTTAAATTAAATCTAGAAAAAAAATTACATTTGAAAAATAATATTTTATTTTATTTTTAATTATGCTCTTATGTATTATGTGCAAAGCAAATAGATTTTTCTTTTGATTTTTTTGTTATGGTTTTAAATATTATTTGTAATTAAAATCAAAATAAAGCATTTTCAATCTTTAAAAAACTAAGTTAAAACTGAATTATTGAATATGAATTATTTTAATTTAATGCATTTAAAAATAGAATCACTTTAAATTTGTAAAACTTCAATTTTGATTGTATTTTTTTTTAATTATGCTTTTAAATATTATTAGTAATAAAAAATCAAAATAGAAGCATTTCAATTTTAAACAAATTGTTAAATTAAATATTATTTCAAATGTTATGCATTTAAATTTGTAATAAAAACAGAAGCACTTTCAGTTTGTAAAAATTATTGTTAAATATTTTATTTCATTTTATTGTTTTTAATTGTTATGCTTTTAAATATTACTTGTAATAAATTCAAATAGAAGCACTTTCACGTTTTCTTTTTTTTTTTTGTAACTAAAAATAATGGAAAATACTCATTTGGATTCCACTGTATATCCATTAGAAAAAAAACAACAACAACACACTTTCTCTGTCTTGCTGTACAGCAGTTGCCGTCCAAACCAAAGTCAAGAGTCTTATTTTCAAAGTCAGGTCATAATGAACTCAACGAGACTGACATTTTCTGTATTTCATCAGGTCCAAAGCGCTGCGTAATGTGGCCAGAAACATGAAAGAGTCTTTCATGCTTTTATGCAAGTTTTATCAAGGCTGAAGCACCAGGGCTTTTCAAGTCACCCAGGATGAGACCGTATGCAAAAATAAGATATAAAATAAGAATATGATAATGATTAGAATAGTGTAATTCCTGTCTCAATATGGTGTAAAGTGACTCTGTGAATATCCCTGATGATGTGTCAACAGCACATGGATTATATAAGGACTGTACTGTGAGCCAATTTGATTATGGTGATATTATGATGTGCGGTGAACGGTGTATATGAATGGTGATGCATAATGAATGTTCTCACATTGATAGTTCTTTTCTTTGCTGAGTAGGTGAAAACCAGCATGTAGCAAAGTAAATAATTATTCACCAGGAGGGAAAAAAGAAACTTAAAAGGGATAACCCACCCAAAAAGAAAATCATTTACTCGCCTACATGTCATTCCTAACCAGCAGTATTGGGGAGTACATAATTTATTTGCAAAATAAATGTAACTGTAATCCTTTACAGTTACTGAGAAAACAATTGTTAATTAAATTACAGTTACTTATGAAAATGTTCACGATTACAAAGGGGGTTACATCTGAATATTTTCTGTAAAAAGCTAGGATATGTTGACTAAAGCGATGCTATTCTGATGAAGGGTGAGTAAAAGATAACAGAGATTTTATTTTGGGGTGAACCATCCCTTCTCGAGTTCTCTAGTATGTCTGTACATTTTCACCTTAAATTCCTTGGGAGAAATTAAAAGTGTTGTTGACATACAGTATAGAGTTATATAATTAATGTGGATAGTATAGGTCATTTCTTTGCAGACTTTGAGCACAGTTTGAGGCTCAAAGAGTTCTTCTGGAAACTGTTGTTTAGCTTTGTACTGAGATTGTATTGATTTATTTTTTTTATTTTATGAAGCACGGCAGCCAGCACACAGGTTTTTATTGTGGTTATATTGTTATGGCATTAGTGAAATTAGAGCTGAGCAGCGGGTCTGCAGTCAAAGGTGAGGCTAAGAGAAGACAAGAGGCCCTGGGATTGAGAGAGGCCAGTCTCCGTCTGTAAGGGCAGACCGAGAGGAGGTGGTGGTGGGAGGGAGAGAGAGAGGGAGAGAGGGAAGGGGTGGAGGAGTGGGGCCAGGAGGTGAAAGCCGAGCTGGAATTTGTGCGGTATGCAGAGAATGATGGGATTTTTCGAGAATGATGTGATTTTTCCTGCTGGGCGGCTGAGAGCTGCTACACTGCTGAGTATTGACCAGCACACACACACACACACACACAAAGAACTGAAAGCTCTATCACCATCACACAAACTCTCTCAATCTCTCGCCCCTCCCTCTTATTCTCTCTCTCTCACTCACTCTCTCTCTCTCACACACACAAGTGCTTCTTCAACTTTAGGCACATTTGGCCCTGTAGACTTTCAGAAAATAAACTGTCCTAAAACGTGCTTTTCACACTCTCACTAGTTTAATTAATTTGTCATTGGCGACAGAAACAGGCATCACAGGAGAATTCTGTCATTTTTCTGAAATATTTGTACATTGTTATAGCACAACTCAAATTATGTGTTGTATTTGATAACATTATCTCTCTCTCACACACACAAGTGCTTCTTCAACTTTAGGCACATTTGGCCCTGTAGACTTTCAGAAAATAAACTGTCCTAAAACGTGCTTTTCACACTCTCACTAGTTTAATTAATTTGTCATTGGCTACAGAAACAGGCATCACAGGAGAATTCTGTCATTTTTCTGAAATATTTGTACATTGTTATAGCACAACTCAAATGATGTGTTGTATTTGATAACATTATGTGGTGAAAATAACATTTTACCATTTTTGGAACAAAATGGTTGAATTTATCTTCTTTGTAACTGAGTATACTTACCTTTGGAAATTTTTGATTAGGGGCAAAATATGTGGCTGTTGTAGAAATTACCATTTTTGGAAGTCATCTTTAAAAAAAAAAAAACATTTTAATAAAAAAATGTATGATTATTTATTTTCTTTTTCTTTTTTTAGATTATCATGCTTTTTATAATATATATTTTTTACAATACATTTTCAAAATGTAAGATTTAAAGTCTGTGTCTGAGGCAATGGTTAAACAAATCATTCTATACATAAAATGCATTTGAAAAAAGATAAAAAAATAAATAAAAGAAAGCGTTTTAAAAGGTTTCCATGAATGTGACCTTCATATAACAAAAAGAACAAGCTGAAATCTTAAAAGAAAGAAAGAAAGAAGCTGTCATTGTAATAAGTATTGAAGTGGTTTATGATTATTTCACTCTTTGTTTAGATTATCTTGTTTTTTTGTTTTGTTTTTTTACATATTTTTAGAAAATAATTCCATAGTCTAAGATTGAGGCAAGAGTTAAACGAATCAATCTACACATAAAATGCATACAGTTACGATTAAAGTCTGGGTCCGAGGCAAAGGTTAAACCAATCATCCATAAAATGCATTTGAAAAGAACCAAAAATAAATTTAAAAAGGCACTGTAAAAAAGTTCCCATGAATGTGACCTTCATATAACAAAAAGAAAAAGCTGAAATCTGTTTTAATAAAAATCAACCATGACAGAAATGTACTCGTAATGGAAGAAACACCCACACTCGTACAAACTCTCAAAAGAAGAGTGTACATCTCCAGCAATCTGCCCTGTCGTTTTTGGATTGTGTTCCTGTCTGTATTGTCATTCTCCTCACTTTTTCTCTCTCTGCCTTTCAGCGATCGCACTTTTCTGACATTCATGCTTTTTTTTTCTTTTTCTCGATGACTAAAATGCTCACACTCTTGTCCTTTGTTCTCTTCTCTCAGTATCTATCAGTTTGTTCTCTTTCCTCCTTCACAATTCTTCTTCCCCTGGCTCACTCTCTTTCTCTTTCTCTTTCTATGTCTTGCTCGCGAGCTCCACCCCCTCACTGTCTCTCTCTCTCCATCTATCTCTCTCTCCTCTGAGCCTCCTCCTCTGCTCCGGCTGCTGGCACGCCTCCATTTCCTGACAGTCACAAGATGGTTATTTCATTTATTTAGTCTTCTTTCCTCCTATTTTCTTTCCGTTGTATCTCTCTAAATATGCGCCATTGTTCAGAATGACCTTATTGGTCATGAGCTGTTCTTGGAGAGCCGGTTTCATTTTAGTTATACAAAGTTGGAGAATTTAATTGTCTACTGTGGGGATCATGAGGTTTGTATTTTCGTTCTAGTTTGGTAGGCATAGTTATCATAACAATATTCAAAATTGGATTCTGGCTTTTTCCCTCGTGGCCAAAGGAAAAGATTCAAAATTAATTGTGCAGAGCCTTTTAAAAACTGAAATAATGTCCACAGTCATTTGCCTTGTTCCAAATCAAGTATATTTCTGGCCAAAAAAAGGCATAAAAGGCTTCATATATCCTTCCTAGAATTCATGAGATATATATAAATATTTAGGCCTATTTATTTATTAAAATTTTATTTATTTCTATTTATACATATGCATTCATGATGTGTGTGTGTGTATATAATGTCTTTACTAGACTAAGCTATTTTAATGGTGAATTAACTTAAAATAACAATTCTGAACAACATTGAGCAACAATTCTCATTTTTTAAATACTGTATATAAGCTATTTATATATTATTTATTTTGCCCAATATTTGTCATGCATACAAAGATGTTGCCTATATACTGTGTTAAAATCAGTTAGGGTGCTGCCTATGTAGGCAGTGATGCAGTTCACTATAGGTTTTCGGAAAGACCAGGCTTGAAACTAGAAACAACTTTACCAGCATTGTTTGCTTTCTTTTCTTAGTTCTCCGTCCTTATTTTATTATGTTTCTGGTTCTCTAGCCCTCTTTTCTCTCTTCTGGTATTCCGGACTGGTCGTATATTAGGATATGAGAGCCATTTTTTTCTTCTTTTGTCTGAAGCAACTTTTGAGAAATTCCTGACTTGACTCCCCCCTTGCCTCTTTGAATGAGAAACTGTCAGTTTAATTGGCTGTGATCTTGTATGCAAAGCTACTTTCACTTATTGCACTCAGATCTGATCCTTTAAATATGGATAAGATGATTTGAGGGGGGAAAAGCACAGGGTCTTCTGCCGCCTGTATGCTTTGAATTAAAGCCAAACACGCCAGGGTTCATCCCATATAATTTTTTTCTCAACCCGTGATATATATATTTTTCCTCATCCTGGTGCAGTAGATTTCCACTTATTAAAAATTCTGCTCTGTCTGAAAGTCCCTGTCTGTCTCTCCAAAAGACTCTAAAACGCATCAGCCGGAAGAATATTGCGGGAGTCGGAAATGGGGAGCAGTGAAGTGGCAAGGCCTTTTTCAGAATCACTTAACGCTCATAAACAAAACACATCTGCAACAAAATATGCAATCATGTCAGCTCTAATCCTGAGAGAGTTTTAGAGAGGCAGAGATGAAGAAAAGAGGTACAAGGAGAACAGGACAGCAGGAGAGACTGTGTTACGTTACATTTATGGAGAAACTCTTTGTGTTTTGTAGGTTCATACATGAAATTGCACTCATACCCCGAATTATTGTCATGATGTGACATACAGTATTTCCAGTGTTGTTATTGTTATCTAAAACTAAAGCGTTTTCATTCATTGAAAGCTAGAATAAAAGTAAAATATGAATATTTGATAAGCTTAAACTTAACTAAACTTAACTGTATTAACTTAAACAAAAATTAGAAACCCCTGGCAACTAAATAAAATAAAATAAAAATAATGTGTTTTTTGAACATTAAAGCATGTCAACATATTTTGATATGCCAAATACATCAAATAATGATCTTTAAAAAAGCATCATATGACCCCTTTAAGAACACTGTAAAAAGATTTTTTGAAGATTATTGGAGTACATTTGACAAGAAAATAGCCTACTATTTTAGTTTCTCTAATTCAATTTCAATGTGTTACTTGACATTTCTTTGTAATTGTTTGTGAAATTTACTAGGAATTTCTGAGTGAATTTTTTCTACACCAAATTTTTCAGTTTACTAAAATTAAAATGAATTTAAGCAAACTATACATTTTTTAAATATAAAACAACATGCATACAAAATATGTGAAATTAAAAAATGACAAAAACAACAAAATTACTAAAAGTTAAACTAAAATGAAACTGAAAATATTTAATGAATGATAATTCAAAATATTAAATACTATAATAGTATTTAAATAATACAAAAATAACACTGCATATTTCTGAGTGTTATAGGACGTGAAACCAAATGGAACTTGATGGAAAAAAGGCAGAAAAAGCTTTGATTAATATCCAAAAACAGCAATTTTCTTTATAATGAATCGTGCACAATAAGACCAGGGACATTTATTAAGAAAGTCCTTTTTATTTCATGTTTTTAAAATTGTTTAAATGGTCCGATGTTGAAGTATTTAGCTTCAGCTGTAGCAGCTCATATCTATGGTAGGAAGAGAAATCAAAGCAGCTTGATGTTGAGGGGCCAGTGTGTGAATTCCCCGCCTGGCCTGGGTTTAATTGAAGTCTTGTGTCATCACAGTAGTAACACGAACGGGTGGATGTTGCTGAAATGTATTAACATTAGTTCCCTAATAGGGTCACTCCAGAGCATCCTTTTTTCCCTCCTTTTTTCCTCCAGAGTCCCTCTCTGGCTTCATCTCAGGCTCCATCCATCCAAACGCACATATACATTTCTAAATATGACTGTGCATTTTTTGCAAACTTGTGTTGTTTTCTATTTAGCCACTCTGACATGGAGATCTCTTGTGGAGCAAAACAAGAAGATTATCCAGAAAATCATTGGCTGTGTATATATCCCCCCTCTCGCCTTCCCACGTAATGCCATGGAATATGTAACAACATTAATCATATCTATCTAAAATCAGGGGCTCTGATACACTCTCAGTTAGAAATGCAATGCAGGGCCTGGAATGGGCTGATAAACATCAGCACAAGACTGAGTTTCCAATTCCTGCCTCAGAATAGACCCTGGGCTGAAATGAGAGGGAGAAAAGGGGAGAATGAGAGAGGGAGATTGAAATGTGGAGGAGAGAGAGGCAGCACTCTCCGGCCCTGTGTCTGTCGGCGTGAATGAACCATGTGACAGGACATGTCGCGTTGAGTGACAAAGCAAAAAAAAAGAGAGAGTGAGAGAAGTGGCAGCACAAAAGTAAAACACTATCCACAGTTTCCCAGCATCCAGCCTCAGTGCAGAGAGAGAAAGAGAGAGAGGGAAACAGGAAGGGGGGAGGAAGAACAGATGGAAAAAGTATAGTCTATGCACAACAAACAGGACGTTAGCGTGGCAGATATGTGGGTTTTATGAGTAGATATATGCAGGTACATGTGTTTCATTAAAGTTGTGTGTGTGAGAAAAGAATAAAGAATGCATGAAGAGACAGTAAACTTTCATGTCAGGTTTGATGTCATTAAGTATGATGGGCCTCTTTCTTGACCAATTGCATTTTGGTAATTTGCATATGTAGCAGTTGATGATTTTAAGTAAAGAACAACTTTGATTTTTGTCTTTGCCTCAGATAAAGCTGTTGTATGAAGAAGATGTGCTCTTTAACCATTTAAGGTTCTTTATTGGCATTTTTACGGTTCTATGAAGAACTTTTAACATCCATGGAACCTTTCCATTGCACAAAAGGTTCTTTATAGTGGAGAAAGGTTCATTAGATTATTAAAATGTTCTTCACACTAAGAAAAAGATTAAGAACTGTTCACTGAAAGGTTCTTTGGGAAACCAAAATGGTTCTTTTATGGCACTGCTTGCGAAAACTTTTTGCTTTTTGTCCATATCGGAGCTTGACAGCATCCTTGCCCATTTGCTTTCATTGTTCTAGATTTTCTTTTACATGCAATTTTCTAAATCTCTCCTTTTGTTTCCTACAGAAGAAAATGGGGGTGAATAAATGACGAAGTACCCCTTAAAATATTGAAAAGTACATGGAGAATGCAAGAAACGTGAAGAATAATGTTAGAGAACAGGGCAGAGATGTCAGAAATGTAAAACGGTTGAAGATTTGGTGAGATAGAGAACGAGGAGAGAGAGAGAGAAGGGGGAGAACGAATGCTCTGCATACCACATGGTGATAACGTCAGACACTTTATAAATGTCCCTGGCTGAGTCAGACCACTGCCTTGAGGCAGACACAAGCTGAGCCTCTCCAAGTCACACTCAGAGCCTTTAAATCTCAAAGAGAGAGAGAGAGAGAGCATGGCATTTACAGTGGACTGAGAGAAACGTGATGGATGGCCATCAGAGAGTGAGAAGGCTTCGTCTGGAAAAATGAAGGACAGAGAAAGAGAGGAAATGAGATGAAAAATGGGCTCGGTGCTGCCTGGTATGTTTGGTTTCATATTCCTGCATCGCCCACAGCTTTTTAGCTCGGCCCAAATGGCCAGAAGCAATGCAATCATCTTGTAAAGCATTTATTTTAGGAACAGAAGTACCGCTTCACCCTGCTCTTTTTTCTAATTTAAGCCTCTCATAACAATCATCCTGAAGTACAGTAATTTTGCTTTGTCATTATACAGGACTTCATACGGTGAGTGTCTTGTCTTGAGTCTTCAGCTGTGAGGAGGAAAGTTACCTTCAGTCAAAAAAGTTCTAGTAGTCAGCTCTTAAAGTAATAGTGCACCTAAAAATGTGATATTTGGGGTAAACCGTCCCTTTAAGAGCAAAACCATTTGAACACATTATTTGTATTTCTGTGCATACCCACCTTTAGCAACTGCAGCCACTTCCTGTCAGCAGTCCACTTTATATGTTCTTTTGAAAAGCTGAAACAATGGTAGCTACCTTTTTGCTGACGCTACAGTTTAAACTTACTCTTTAAGCTAGTGGGCCTGGTGCATGTAGCCCTGTGGGTGCGGGTGCGTTAATAAGCAGCTAACTGCCAAAGCAGGATCTTAATATGATTCACTCATCTATATTGCATCCTGTTTTTAGTTATACTTCTACCACCATTAGAAGTCTGCTGTCCATTTTAGTAACAGTTTTACTGCTGTTTTTGTGCTCAGGTTCTAGGAATAATGAGAAATTACTTTTAATAGTAACTTAGAGAATTTACATTCCATTAATTCAGACTGTAGCATATTTTCAAGATGTTCAAGAAGCAGCCATTTTCCTCTGGCATTTAAATGAGGAAAAAACTAAAAACGAAGAGTTCAATCAGGCAGTATGAAGCTATAAGTGTTCCTTCTCCCCCTGCGCTCTCCTGTATTTGTGCATTTGAGCCGGTATTGAGAGGTGGGCTCAAGAGAGCCCGGCACTAAACTTGATCAAACCGGTCTATTTGTCTTTAAAGCTCCCGAGACATGCTTCACTTCCTGTTGTGTAACACTGCCTTTTCTACATCTCTGACTGAGCCACGCAATACCAAGGCCCAAGAGGGAGAAAATAGAGGCACAATTCTATTGCTGTTCAACATGTTCCACTTTGAACATGTAGCTATTTTCACTCTTCCAGAATATTCCGTTCTTTCAAAAGCTGAATATTCTACAAAGTCTGGCATCATAACAGACATGGAGTTTGTGCATCATTTTGAAAGAAATAGTTGACACAAAAATGACAATTTCGTCATTTACTACCCCTCATGTTGAATTTCAGTTCATAGTAATTACATTCTGATCATATGGCATTAGAAGTAGTTGTTTGGACTACATTTATGGTGTATTTTTGAAGTATTCAGAGCAAAGCGATCATGACAGAATTTTCATTTTTGGAATGAGAGATCCTTTAATATTTTTATCATTCATATAAAGATCCCATTCATTCTTTTATATGCCACAAATGCAGTTTGTTTCTGTCATTCACATGATACATGTCATCAATCTGCGGTATGGCACTAAAGTCAGTTTTCTTGTAATGGCTGTGGTGCCATGTTGGATTTTCTGCTTTTCTTGGCAACACAAAGCTTTTTTAATACCTTGCTCAGGATACATCTTTATTCCATTTCAACCAATAACTTTGATCTAACGTCACTCTGAAAAAAAAAGCGTCTGGCAAGCTACAAATTCCTCTGGATTTATAAACCTATTGGACCTACAGTGCTTTTTGTATATGAAGTGCTTGAAAACTTGTCTACCTAACCAAAGCATTATGGATGAACCTCTTAGATCATTCGAAATGCCACGGCGGTTTAAAAATATATCCTCCTGTGGGGTGCGGCTCAGTTGGCTGTGTGGGGTCTCGACAGATGTGACAACCAGAGGCTGCTGTATTTCTGTGAAGAGGTTTTAGCTACAGAAGTGTGCATCCCTTCGTCATCCATCTCTCATCCACTTTCTTCCTTTTAGTGCTCACTCCCTCTCTCTCTTTCCATTGCTTCCCTTTTTGAGTGGATTCGGGCACCACACACAACACTTACGCCCTCTCTACCACCCACACTCTGAGTAACAACAAATCTCCTCCTGTGCAGTCGGCCTGAAGCCCGGACACACACACATGTACTCATCTATCAGCTTACCTTTTCAATTATAAAACCAAGCCACAGAAAAACATGCAGGCTAAGAAATAAACCATTTTCTTACACAATTTTGTATGTTCACAATCATCTCTTCCCTTTTACCTTCCTGTTTCCCAAGCATCTCTTCCTGTTTTAGCTAAAATACATGCACAGCATGTATTCTAATGCATAAATATGCATTAAAAATTATTTTTATTTTTAATGCATTTTTTAGTTCATTTTATAGAAGCTGTTCAGTCAGAATTTATATTCGACTGTAAAAGGTGCGCCTGACAGTTTGAGGTCAAGGATTAACGCTAAAATGGGCGGTTTATAAGCAACAAAGCTTCCAATCACTGGTTGTCTTTTTTCCTCCATATCGTTTTTTGTTGTGTGGTGTGGTTTTCAGTCTCGCGCTCAAGTTTCTTTCATGCACAGACCTCCTGCCTCCAGAGTGCTGCCAGAGAGCTGCATTTCACTGCATATGAAAGCAGATATGATCCAGAACATGTGGACCCGTCACCTACTACAATCAGAACAAAGGGGAAAACTGGCGCAACACAAACCTGAGTCCTATTTTTTTTTAGAGAAAAGAGAAAAATAGAGTCTAAGATACTGAGTTTGTGTGTGTGTGTCTGAGAGGATAGAGCTGCCAAACACTCCCTAACAAGACATAACACATAGTTCATTTTCCTAAATTTTGCCTAGAATTTGGACAGCGTCTGTGGATTTTGCATCTAAACTATAAGGGACATTTTTGCAAATTTGTTTCTGTCTCTGCATGTGTGTGAAGGGTGGGGTGAGGGTGACAGATTGGGTCTCCTGGCTCCGGCCCCTCTGTACTCACACTTCCAGCAAGGTCACATGACACCAGTCAAACTCTGTCACAACCTCACCGGGGGAGAGCTGGCAGCAACAAACCAGAGCAAACCTAGACGATACTCGCACAAACACACACAAATCTACATGCCTTTACCTACCTTTTCATCTGGCTGCTTCAAAAAAAGCACTACACCAGTCAAACTCTGTCACAACCTCACCGGGGGAGAGCTGGCATCAACAAACCAGAGCAAACCTAGACGATACTCGCACACACACACACAAATCTACATGCCTTTACCTACCTTTTCATCTGGCTGCTTCAAAAAAAGCACCTGACGTACAGTTTGTGCTGTAAACCAGTTGTGTGCTTGTAAAAATGCCATATGGCCGTCATCCAGTCCGCAGTGTGAAAAGACCACTGTGAATTAGTTATAATGAGAGGTATGACTAAAACCTGACAGCCATGTGAGACAGTTAGCCATCATACGCCTTTTCAGAGTTAATTCCACTCTTTTCAAACCTAAATCCCTCAGTGCGCCATGAGTCACAAACACAGTCAAAAATCAGAATTTGCTGACTCGGAAGCCACAGAAGAATCTGTTTAACCACCAACACGTGACCCTACAATTGTGCTTTATAAAATCCTGTTTCAAAATTGCAACTTAAATAAGTATTGTGAGTTCAGTACAAATTAAGCTTAAATGAGTATTTATGGCATAATGATCTTCTTAAAAAAGATCGGTTACAATGAGGCACTTACAATGGAGGTGAATGGGGCCAATCCGTAAATGTTAAAATACTGTTTCAGTACACTATAAAATAAAAAGAAAGAAAAAACTGAAAATGTACAGGTAATTGTCTGCCAGGGCATTGTCTTTTAATTTTCTGGACATTTCCATTCAATGTAAAACACAAGTGCAAAATTTAAAATACAGGTATAACACCTGTAAAAAATCAATATGGAAAATTCAATACAGTATATTGTGCCCTATTTTTACAGTTTTTTGGGGGGGAGGGGGGTTACAGTGTAGCATAGCGTAAAGACATAATATTCATGTAAATATGATTCTAACATTTTTTTAGTAAACTTATATCCAGTTTTATAACTTCATTGCAATTACAATGCAATAAACCATACAATGACTGTAACAATTTAAACTGCTTTACAGCTCAAATGATGCAGATTTTAAATGTAAGTGCTTAAATCTCCAAATATTGAAAAATAGCAATCCTTTAAAAATACTGCCATTTTACGTTTTTGCTTTAGAAAGAAAGAAAACAAGGGACAAATTTAAATTATTTTAGTGGTAATAAACATTATGCCAAAAACTGCTGTTGATTGAGCTAAACTTGTACTGAACAAGGAACTTCTCTTTTAAATTATTTTTCCTGCAGTGAAAAAGTTTCCTGTTGCTTAATTCATACAGAGTGAAGCTTCAGTCTGAAGAATTTGGTCTCGTGCAGAATGAAGCAACAGATTGTTCTCTTCGCTCACATGCCCTTTGCATTTAGCCTTATGCAGTTGTTCTGAATGAATAAACACCAGTGCTACACACAGAGACACAAACCTAAAGCATCTCTCATGCCATGTTTGCAAGACGGTGCCAGTCTCAAGTCAGTGTTCTTGCACCGCGTACTTTTTTTTTTTTTTTTACAGAGCAAAGTCAAACAGTGACTCACAAATTCCTGTCCATTTTCCAGCGATGTGGCAGGCACGGCTTTCAGCCACCTTTCCTCTAACCCTGACTGCAAACATATCAGACTTTCGTTGTGATTTTCAAATCAAACAATAAGTGAATTTTATCAGATGCTTAGATTTTGTTTTGATCTGTGCTTGATTTAGGCTGTCTGGGCAAATCACATGGGCCAACTAAAATGCCTGGAACTTCAGACAGGAGCAAAATAACCCCCAACCCCACCTTTCTGGAACGTTCTGAAACTTCAAAGCGTCTCACTGTAACCTACAGACACCTTCAACCACAGGTGCTGCAAGGGAGAGCTATACAGGTCGCTGCTAATGTTCTGACTGCTTTGTTAAAATTCCCAGCAGTAAAACCGAGCGGTATTTTTATTTTTAAAAAGGTGGTGTGAGATTTCTCACTGGTGTAATCGTTTCTCTGTTCTTCTGCTCTGCTTGCTCGGTTCAGCAAAATCATAAAATAGTGTGGTTTTTAAACTTTAAAGAAGATCTATGTGAGCAACATATCTGAACATCTGACAAACAGCTCCAGTTGTAAAAATGCAACAAAAACTGTAGCTCCAGGGAAAGAAAATAAAATCTATGAACTCAGCAAAGTTAGTAAAAAGAGGTGGCGGTAACCTTCAGAAGGGCTTAAATTCTCTCTCACTCACTCTCTTCAAGCGCTCAGAGCCCCGTTTAAATCCTCCACCCCTCTGGGCGGTGTAGGGGAGCAAAGACTAAAGGCCTGTAAAATTGAGCAAAAACTAAAAGAGATTGGAAATATAAAAGCTTAAGTGTACAAACCCAGTATTTCTGTCTGTCTTTGCATAAGGGTAGTTGACATATAGCATGTCCATTCACTTTTGAAGATTTTAGTCTTGTCATTTATACAATGTATGAGGAAAAATGTGTGACTTGGGACTGGTCACTATTTCTTTCTCATTTTAAAACACTACTTCATTTTTTTTTAAGTACAGATATTGCATATAGACTCAATTAATTTAAGATCACAAAATGGCATTGTTTAATAATTACAGATGATCTGAAGAATTAAAACATTTTAAGGTGAACTGTCACATCACGGGACACTTGCAAAACTGCTTGAAATTTGATGTCAACTACCTATAGACTTGTTTTGAAACGCCTTTTGTTGGCTATCTGTAGGAAGGGAAATAAAAAAGGTAGTCTGAATCCATCCTTTCTTTCAGTCTTTTTGCTTTCCTTAAGCCAAAGACGAGATAAAGGGGGAGGGGATTGTTTTTCTAGGCACAAATTCTCATTCTTAAGAATAACAATATAATACATCTAACGAGGTAGCCAAAATATCGCGAGACTCGTGGAGGTTTAATATTGCGATTTGTTAAGAAAAAAAACTTTTTTTGTGTGTTAATAGCAATAACTGACACATGTATCACATTCAGCATTTTAAGCCTCTTTTTATGTACTTTGCTCTATTGAAATTCACCCATCCCCCTCCCATCCTCCTTCTCTCCCTCCCTCCCTCCTTCCAGAAACCCCCCAAGTTTCACCTCACTTTCTCACTTTCAGTCATCTGCCAAAGGCCCAGGTTCAAAACTTTAAGGCAGGGGAGCTGCGTGATCCTCTCCAGTCCCCTCTTAGTGATTTTCGTACATCCATACAGGTCGATGCCGGTCAGATGCGTCAAGTGGTCTGCGATCAGCTCCAGTCCTTTGTCTGTAATCCGCACGCACTGGCCGATGTTCAGCGTCCTCAGCTCGTGCATTTGGCGCACCATCCTGTTGATGCCATCGTCACTGATGTGGCACGAGCACAGCGACAGCGACTTGAGCTGGTACAGGCCCTGCGCGATATAAGCCAGGCTCTGGTCGCCTATCTTGTCGCAAAACGACACGTCGAGTCCAGAGAGTCTCAACGTGCCCATGGCGAGGTGCATGATGCCCGTGTCGCTGATGTTGTCGCACGAACGCAGATTAAGGCTCCACAGGCTCGTCATGTGAGAGAGGTGGATCATGCCAGCATCCGAGATGCCCCCACAGAAACTCAGGTTGAGCACTTTGAGCTTGGTCAGGCCTTTCGAAATGTGCTTGAGGGACAAGTCCGTCAACTTCTGGCAGTCCTGCAAGGTCAGGTATTCCAGACTGAGGCAGCCCTCCGCCGCGCTCCGGGTCATGCCGGCTAAGTGCCCGATGCCCACGTCCGACACATGCCGGCAGCTCCTCAGATTAAGACTTTTGAGTCTGTGCAAACCCCACGCGATGAGCAACAAGCCCGTGTTCGTGATATTACTGCAGCCGCCCAGTTCCAGCACCTCCAAGTTTTTCAGATACTGCGCTATTCTACCCAAACTGGAATCCGTGATCTGCTTGCAAAGGCTCAGATTGAGCACCCTCAGGGAAGGGATCTCCTGCACGAACGCGTGCCCCAGGCCGTTATCCGTTAAGTTATAGCAGCCGCTCAGATTCAAGCTCTCGATGTTGGGCATCCCCTGGATCACGTAGCTGAGGCTGCGCCGCAGGCTGAGGATCTGTACGCGCCTGATGCCTCTCGCCTGGAGGCTGGGGAACAGGGACGGGTTCGCCCGCCTCAGATGCAGCTTGGCTTCCACCCCTCTCCACACGGACTTGTGGTAGGACGCGTCCCTCCACGTCGTGCACACTTGGGCCACTCTGCCTTTGTCCCTCACGTCCAAGTAGCTGAAAATCATGGCTAAAATCTCCGGGAAGAGGCACGAGATGTGCGTCTCCATCTTCCACACGCGCTCAAGAAAACAAACGGCGGCAAACCCCCACCAACGGTCACCGTCGCGGTTGGTAGTCCCCTCAGGAGAAAAAAAAGGCTTTTAGAAAGCTCCCCAAGCTTTTCTTTTTACATTTAACTGTGTAAATCGACAACTCTCCGTCCCGAGTGAGCCTTTCGGTGGTGTGGGAAGGATTCAAATGCAAAAATACCCCCCCAAAAGACGCTTGATCCGATTCAGATCGACAGCGAACGGGCGGTCAGGCAGCGCTGCTGCCCGTTTGGCGCTTTGATAATAGTCTTCGCTCGACCCGGGGATCCAGACGGTCGTACATTTTCAAAAGATGTCTAAAACTGCCACGAACCTCGGGAGAAAATAAATTCAGTCCGCTATCAGATAAAAGAGTGAGGTTTCGTTTTGCGTTTGTGCTCCGCTCGCACTCATTGCCAAGCCGAGGGGCTTCCTGCTGCCTTTGTCTGATCTTTTCAAACTGACTTGGCAGGGCCGCCAGCACAGAGCGGCTGCGGGGGAGACGAGCATATTTAAACCCGTTAAAACCGCGCAAATAGTTTAAGAACAGTCTGAATCTTATAAAGCAGGACCGCACAGGATTTTAGTTACTGTCCCAGTCCTGGTTCTGTTTTGCTCTAAACTGTTATGAAAGAAATACGTGTTGTGGGTGTTTGTCGCCCCCCTTTTTGAAAGCAAAGTGGTTTAACCCAACTCAGCTGGAACAGTAAGAATAGTTCCCCTGGAAACCAACTTCTTACAATTCAGTTCGCTTTACCCTTAACCCTTAAGCTTCCGTGTCAGATGCTGGTATTTTTTTCAGTTGTTATTTCAATTTTATTTATTATTAGAGTGAAGTCACTTGTTAACCTGACAATTTTCGCTCAGTGTGTAGATAACAGATTTTTTTATGTGTATAAAACGAACAATAGAAAGGGCTCATTGTGAGCATTTTAAATATTACAAATTCCTATATTTAACATTAGTTTAGTTACAAATGTAAATAACATTTTGCATTGATCTTGCCATTTCTTAATTCCTTACAAGCTGTGAAAATTTGTCTATTCCTGTCACGATTTTTACCTATTATAATATAGTCACTCTTTCGTTCACTTCTTTCTCATTATAACCCAAACAAAAAGGCACGCAATGTTAAGCTCTGTGAAACTGGCAGTAACAGTTAGCCTTTTTGCCCCGTCAGTCTTACGTAAGGTCGGTTTTATTCCACCTTTTGAATATTTCCCCATCTTTGGGCCTCAGGCCCCCCTCTGAGGGCTCTTTGGCATTGTTAGCTGATATGACGGGAGCATTTGCAGAAGGTACTGGAGTGTAGCAGAAAGAAGGAAGAAAAGCAGCACACACACGTTTGTGTTTACAAAAGAAAATGCAGCACAGCACAACTGACAGCACAAGTCCAACCCTCCCCACTCCGGCTTTCTGTCTGTCTCGAACCTTCTCTCAACCTCACCACATGTGTCTCTCTTCAATAAATGTCACTTTTTTTTTTCTTCCCGCTCCTTCCGTTCTCACTGTTTCAGGTTATAATTGTATAAAGCACAAAACTCTATCCAGCATTATTTCTGAAGTAGCTCACAGTCCTGAAAGTTCCCATAAAATTAAAATGGATCCTATTCCATGTTCTTACTGTGTTTTACTTATAAATGCACTTTATTTCAACAAAAAAAGTATCAATCTTTAGTCAAATCTCGCTCACTGGTCCCTCTTATTTTTATCGCCCACTTAACCATTTCATCTTTTTCTCATCAAACTTCATCTTTAACTCTGAAATATGTGCTGTTACTGGAAGAAAAACGTGCTGTGGACGCCATTTCATGCTGACGTCAAGTTGAATTCATGCACTCTCTCTGACAGACAGATCCTGGGGCTTGTATGGTGGACAGATGAAGGGCTCTGAATGCGCGCTGAGCCCCGATGCCCAGCATGTAAGGGGGCGAGAGGTCTGTGACAGCGGCCCCTCTCCCTGGCTCCTCCAGCCGGCCTCACCGCCAGAGAGGAGGGCTGCTCCAGAACTGCACTGCTGTGAGTCAGAGACTCTCAAAGCAGGCCTGCAGAGCCAAAAGCAGGACTCAAGCTGCTCCTGGAAATAAGCAGAGAGAGAGGGAGGAGGGGACGAGCGAGAAAGGCAAGGGAGGGGATTGATTTAGAAAGCAGGCGAAAGCTAACAATTAAAAAAGACGCACTCGCCGCAGAGTGACGGCGCTATTTATTTAATAGTTTATGATCATTCTAGCTAAATTGCACCAAGAGAAAGCAAAATAGATGGTGAAACGGAAAGCATATAAGGATGTTCTGATCTAAAGTGGAAGAAAAACAAAAGATTGCGGTGAAGGAAAGTGAAAATGAAGCTGAGAAACAGTGAGAACTGGAAGGACAAGTGCTACATGCAAATGAGAAGGTGTTGTAGGACCTTGCAAAAAAAATAAAACAATAAAAAAAAGATCTGTCATGTGATTTGATGTGCTGATTCAGGGGAGGGAGATAATTGGATAATTGCATGCCACAGAACTGCGCTGATAACTGCGCTTGGGGCAACCGTTTCCTAGGAGACATAGGCATGTGTCAACATGCTGTTGAAAGCTGACACCTCATGAATAGATTTTAGGCTACTTTGTAGTTTCTCTCTCTCTCGCTCAGCTCCTTCACGGAATCGTGTATGACTCCAATCTGCTTTTTTGTTTTGCAAGCGGTGGCAGTTTGAGGAGAGATTTTGGCGGATGTAACTTGCACAATTGCTCGCATACATCTAGCTAGCTGAATGGGCTTTTCATGAAATCAGACAACAGTTTCTTCTACGGCAAGGGAAGCTGCAACCCAGTTGGGGTACTACAGGGGAAACACCAGGAAGCCGATGCTCTCGGTGTCTGTGTAAAGAACAGGCGATGATGTAATACTCTCCCTGCATAATGCATTGTAATGGTAATACTGCTACTGCTACAAAATGAGTCCTTTAAAAAGTCCTTTATTTTCCCATAACATTTGAATTCTTTGCTCTGTATGTGTCATATTCGTGCACTTTTCCTCTATAGACAGCCTGATGGACTGAGGTGTTTGCTTTCTGCTGCAAAGTTTGTCTATCAGAGTGTGAATCTTTGATACAGAAATGCAGCAATATGTAGTGTGATGTAGAAGGCAAGTGATAGTGTTGTTTGCATTTTTCATAGATATAAAACTGTATTGGTTTATATATACAGTCCAAAAGTCGGAGACTGCTAGTGAAAATGCTTCTACATTCTTTTCTAATTTTAAAATGTAGCATTTTTAATTACAAACATTTTAATTACAAATTATAACAGTCTAACATTTTCAATTACCAATTCTAACAATGACAAATCAAGTAAAATTACGTTTTTAAAATTAACATTAATTTCAACCTAATAA
>NW_015548309.1:1645201-1653124 GCF_001515605.1 Sinocyclocheilus anshuiensis | reverse complement strand
CTTTTAAAATGCAACATTTTTATTTACATATTATACCAATAGTCATGAAAAATGTAATTGAAAATTAACATGAAATGTTAACGTAAAAATAGTAGAATATGTTAATTACAATTTAATAATAATCTAATAGTAATTAATCTAAACTAATATAAAATCAAAAAAATTATATATGCTATAAATACATACAATATATTAATAAAATATTATATTATATAATTGAATAATAATGTAGAATATATTAATAAAAATATATAATATATTAATATAATTTAATAATTAATAACAAATATTTTGTTTTTTTGTTCTTCATATTATTTTTTATAATAATCTAAGTATGTAATCTAAAAAGCTAAAAATTCAGCATTGCCATCACAGGAATAAATTACATTTTAAAATATATATTAAAAACATATATTGAAATAAAAAAACAGTTCTTTGTATATCGTGTATATTTTATCAAATAAATGCAGCATTGGTGGTGGTTAAAAGAGACATGTTTATACACAGAGACATACATACATAAATCGTTTTTAAATTATATTTTACTTTTTCTCAAGACTCTTGGCCCCACTGTATTTTTTAAGTTTCACCCTCTTTCCCTCACCTTTTCTTTCTCATCTTCTGTTTTTTCATAGCTTCACCTTTTTTTCCTTTTCTTTCTCTCTCTCTTTCTCTCTGTATGCCTGGAGCCCACAGCCAGGTGAGGCCCCTCCAGAGAGTAATTACAACCTGAAACAGAGATCGGAGCCCTGCGGCGCTCACCATCAAAGCAGTCGTAGGGAACAGCCCGGACTAATGTGCTGAAGAGGAGCGACACTGACAGGGCAGAAAGCAATGCATTCAAAACACATGAACACATACAAAAAACACCAAAGTCAGACTCTCTCTCATAGCATGACCGACAATAACAGGTCGTTTGGCTGCACAATTGTCACATTGCCCACCTGGGACCTTCAGGAGACAAAACAGATAGACAGAGAGAGAGAGCAAAACAGACAGAGAGATGACTGAATTAGTCTGCTGCATGTCCAGGCCTGGAGCGAGGGAGGAACTAGGAACGCACTGAAAAGTGTTCTTCAAACAACTGTGTGACTCAAGGGCAGAATATACACATCAGCCACCCAAAGAGTAAAGCCCTTAGCATCAGGGACCTTTGAGACCCAGTGCTAGGAGATATTATAGGTCCCGCACCCACAAGAAGAGGTTACTGTTAATGCAAGCTTCAGCGCTGAGGTCATGAGCTATTAGAGGCCTGTTTTATCAACAAAGACTGTTTTCAGCCTTTGGGAAGTCTGTGAAAATGTGCTTTGCGGAAGTATTCAGGCCTATAAATCATCCAGATTATTTTACTGAACTGTAGATCATACATAAGCCCTTTTATTTTCATTTTATGCAATTTATTTTACAGTGAAATTTAATACAGTATATTTTGGTAACACTTGAAACCTTTATATAATGCATTATTTAATTAAGTCATTATTATGCCTTATAATTCAATTTATATTGCATTTTAGGATCTCATGAATAATTAATACATGATGAGATCTATCTATTCATATTTACACCTTTAGATAGTAAATTGCATTCAAACACATGACCAATTTCAATTTCAGATGAATCTACAAACATTATAATGCATTTTAACTTTGGTTACAGTTATTTATGAAAATGTATAATGCATTGCAGTGTACATTACGAATACCTTTTATAATGTGAATAATATGAATTCATTATACATAAAGGCTTCAAGCAAGTATAGTGTTATCTTTTTCACTTGGAAAAGAAAGATTAAGAAATCATGGCAACATATTTTTTCCCATTACTCTAACTCATCAAATTATTTTTAAAGTTAAACGAGATTCAACTCGATTTTTAAAAATCAGTTTAATATCATTTTTAAAATCAGTTTAATATAATCATTAATATAATTACGTTGGAATTGCTTGTACAGCCAATTTGACAATACATAAAAGCAACGGAACCTAAGTTTTTGAGTTGAAGTAGGTGGATGTTTTTTACTCTGTGATATTATCACTGAAACCTTTAATGTAGCATTGTTTTATTATTATATGTGAACAAAAATACTAAATGAAATGTCTGCAAAAGTATTTGGTTCAGATACAGTTGAGATACACTTCGGATGCACTTTAATGATTCAATTGGCCTTTATCATTTTCATGTTTTCTGGATGATACCCCACAGTTAAGGCATCATTATTCAGGTTGTGAACCTGTCATGAATATCAAGACTAATTAGCATTCCAAAGAAGTTAAAGTAAAGCAAATGCATTTTAGAAAATGTGTACAAAGTAATGCCACAGCCCCAGTGGCCTATTGTTGGTTTAATTATCGAGAAGTAATCATTTCTCAAAATACCTCCCCAAACAAGGAAATCTGAGTCATTTAAATGATTACTCAAAAAGAAAAACATGTGAAAGCAAGTCTGGACTTTGCCAAAAACATAATTGTGGCCCAGTTGAGATGCAGGAAAAGTTTGTCTTGTTAGATAAGGCCAAGATGAAACTTTTCAGCTAAAATCTGAAGTAATATGTATGGTGCAAATCTAACACTGCCCACACAGCAAAAAACATCACATTTACTGTGAAGTATGCTTAGTGATAGCATCTCGCTGTAAGGCTGTTTTTCATCAGCAGACACTGGGCATCTTGTTAAAATAGAAGAATGGATCATGGGGGAAAGAATACAGGGAAATACGGCAGAAGAGCCTGTTTCAATCTCCAAAAAGACTAGAATAATCCTAAACGACAAGCCATATTATTACTGGAACAGCTCAAGAACAAAAAGGTAACTAGTCCAATCTGATGTTAATCCAAATCAGAATCCCTGACATTATTATTTTTTAAATTACAGTGCTCATCTTAATAACTTACCTGCATAGACCTGAAGGAAATCTGTCTAAATTACACAAAATAAAATAAAAGGGTTATTTAAATAAGATAGATAGATAGATAGATAGATAGATAGATAGATAGATAGACAGGTAGATAGATCGTAATTATATATATATATATATATAATTATTTTTTCAAAATTATTTTAGAAATGTTATAATTATTTTATCAGAATTAATATTAAATATTTGTATAATGTTTTTGGAGTCTTTTGTTTCAGGCTTTGAAATAAGAATATCAACAGAGAAAAAATGGGTTTGTAATTTACATCATTAGTGAAGAGTCTGAATACTTTTGCAAGACTGCATATCTGTGTGCGTTTATTCCTGTTTATTTTTGGTTCATCTCGCCATAGCTGTCAGAGAGTATCTCTTTTAGAGAGTGTTGATTGTGGAGAAAGCCGAGCTGTTTGTCTCAGTGCTGGGACTCAGAGACAGCCGTTGCTGACAGCGCACCGAGCAGCTGTGCTGCCCTCATAATAACAATAATGAAAACCTAAATAATTTATACATTCTCGCAGAAATGCATTGTTTGCGTTTGAATTAAACATTACAAGAAGGTGTATTGTGTTTGATAGAGGAAACAGAAGTTTTAAACATTTAGGGCTGGAAACACAGAGCTTGAAAGCAGGGATTAGTCCGCCGCTGATGTGCTGACCTGCAAGTCTGGTTTTCCTATTGTTTGCATACATGCTGAAGGTAAAGACTGAAAAGTAGTTTGAACAAGCGAGCAGGCATTGTGCATAATCGACCAATGGTGGTGTGCGAGAAGGTGGGATCTACAGAGAACGGCCAAAGCATTGGAAATATGCATACATGTAATATATGAGGACTTTGGAGAACATGTCAATAGGAAAAAAAAGCCAAAACCCGGACATTTTAGGCAATTTAGAAATCACAGCCAGGACATGTCCAGGAAAAGAGGACGTCACCCTAGATTTTTCTTGTATTTATTTATTTACATAGTAAATAAAAATATAAAAATAAATAAATAAAACCATACAAGAAAATATTCATCTACATCTTGCAACTTAAATCAGTTGAATAACTATTATATCAGTTATCTTTTTCACTGTCTTTATCAGTTAGTGGCTGGGGAAAGGGAGGAGAGGAGGAGGTAGTAGGGAATGGATCGGACTCTCTAGGGCAGCACAGGAGGACTGGCAGCCAGCGGCCTGTCAGTGTGCCAGGACTGAAGTGGGCACTGTGCCCAGACTGGCGGCGGCCTCTAGGCTGCCTGGGGAGAGAATGAGCTCCCCCATACTCTACTCAGATAAGAGTGAGAGACATAGAGCGAAAGAAAAGGAGATGAAGAAAGCAGCATCATATACGAAACTGGCCTGTATACTCAGACTCGAGACCGATTCATCCAGTGTCAGATGAGCAGAGTGCATCCATTGACTTGTTTGACCCCAAAAACAGGATCAAGCCTTTTAGTTGGCAAGCTTTTTACCATTTAATCAATGCCTTTTCACCCAATGCATCTGACAATACTCTAATTGTGACTGTTGGATCCTGGGGTTAAGTGCGTTGCTCAAAAGCACAGTAATGAGTGAGCAGGACTGTGGGTGCAGTCACTTGAATCACAGTCCTGAATCACATATCTCTCACAAGCAATCTTATGATTAGATATGGGATGTAACATGTTTTTTTAGTAGTACTTAATATGGTAAAACCTCTAGTGTAATCTTGCTGTTTTGATCAAAGATGAAAGTAGATGTAGATCATCAGCGAGTATGTTTGTTTACGCAATTTAATCGATTGTGCTTAGTAAGACACGCTAAGCCATGCTTGTGAGAATTTATCAGGAAAAGGTCATAAGCGGTTTGCACAAAACCAAATTGGACTTTTGCTTTGAATGCAAAGACCACATTTGGTCACTGTATTCAGTCTGACTGTGTATTTTATATTCTAATGGAAAGAAATACCCAGTCATTTTCAAATGTAAACATGGTTTTCTTGTGATGTTGTTTTATTACTTTGCATGTAAACCTGTAAAACGTGGGTTTTTAATGAGCTGATTTTTGATCAGCGATCAGTGAGTGCGCTGACATGCATGATGTTGCACTGATTATGCTTAATAAGCTGACAGCATGTAAGGTCATGTACATGCCTAAAAATGTGTGCTTTCATGAGGGAAAGGTCATAAATGGTGTAAGCAGAACTCGATCGCAGTTAGATTTTTGCCAATTACATACATAGGTCTTAGCTTATTCATTGTAAACCATGAATATTCATTGTTATGCAAGCCTGTTTCCTCCACAGAATAAAAAAATAAAAAAGGTAATTGCAAGGTAAAAAGGTCATTTTTCTCTTGCAATTCTGAGTTTATCTCACAGTTTAGACTTTGTTTCTTGCAATTCTGAGAAAAAGTCAGAATTGCAAAATATAAACAGAATTGAGACATAAACTCGCAATTCTGAGAAAAACAAAGTCAGAGTTGTGAAATATATACTCGGAATTCTGGCTTTTTTCCTTGCAATTTCGTGTTTATATTTTATAGTTTATATCTAGAAACTTTGACGTTTTACAGAATTCTGAGTTTACATCTCACAGTTCTGACGTTTTCCTCTGAATTCGGAGTTTACATCTCACGATTGCATGATTATGTCTCACGATTCTGATTTTCTTCTTATAATTGCAAGAACAAAAGGTCAGTATTTTGAGATATAAACTCAGAATTTCAAGAAAAAAAGTCATAACTGTGAAATAAAGTTGCAATTACCTTTTTTTATTCTTTTTATTCCATGGTGGAAACAGACTTCCATAAATTGTTGCTATATAATAACTGATGCAAAAACTGAGAATTGTTTTTATTATTGATTTGCATCTAAACCCTTAAAGCGTTTTTTGAAGAGCTGATTTTTGATAGTATTTTTGATCTTAAAAGTTTATTTCAAAATATCACGTAAACATGTTTTTCCATTGTCAGGTTTTTTATAATCAGTTGTTTATGTAAATGCATTTGATGCTTATTTCAGTTTGTGTTTGCTGAAAGAACAAGAATATGACCCAAACTCCTCCAGTACCATCACTCCATCACCCCTCAAATCTATAACATGTGCTGTGTCCCCCACCGCCCTGGGGGGACTTACCCTAGACCCGTCCCGGGTGAGGAGCGGCTGTCAGGGCGCCCTCTCCCACTCCCACCATCCCGTCAGGAACCTGGCAGGCACATGGTCTCTCCAACAGCTACAGGCCCCTGACTGCTGCGTCCATCTATTTATTAGGGAATAAAGTAGCTCTAACAGCCCCTGTGCTTTTATAGCAGGATCCCTGCTGGCTCTCCACACTACACCAAGTCCTATCAGACTTCTTACTGGGAACAAATTGACGGAGAGGAAGGAGGAAGGAGAGAGTGAGAGGGGCCGTGTGCGTCATAGAAGAGAGAGAGTGACTGATGTGTTTGGCCTGTGCCCTGCTGGCTCTCCACACTACACCAAGTCCTATCAGACTTCTTACTGGGAACAAATTGACGGAGAGGAAGGAGGAAGGAGAGAGTGAGAGGGGCCGTGTGCGTCATAGAAGAGAGAGAGTGACTGATGTGTGGCCAGTTTGGCCTGTGTCTGGTTTCCTGAGCAGTCAGTGCAGAAAGCCATATGGGCTCGGAGGAGAGAGAGAGACATGGGTTCACTTTCACAACGAGAGCAGCGTGCATGAGTCATCTTCCAGCTTTAGAGAGGAAAATGTGGCACAGAAGCTGCATCTGAAGCAGCTTAATTGCCCTTAAAACGTGCGTTTACTGAGGCAGATTAATATATTTAGAAAAAATAATGTTATGAAATTAATGTTTTGAATATAAAAGTATGGATATAGAAACATATTAATAAAAATATGAGGAAAAGTATGAATAAAAATGAAAATAAAATATGAATAAAGATTAAATTAAATATAATCTAAATAGTAATCAATAATAAATATGAAAATAATATATTAAATATCATTAAATAATAAATATAAAAAATATATAAAATAGACAGAAAAAATATATAGATATAGATATACAGTATATAGAAAGTTCAATGCCTCATTCTTACATCACCAAGTTGCTGTAATGTTGGTCACTAGTAGGCGTTCATATAGCTGTGTCACCAGAGCTTTTAAAAATCTGATCGGATTATATATTCCTTTCTTATAATTTTTTTCCTTGTTTATATGTTTATTTTACACCGTACATAACACCCATAATAGAGTCCTAAGTGGAGTTACAGGAAGAGAAAGAAACAGTGAGAGGGAACGGCTGGAATAGAGTGAATGAATAACAGGAGAGGGAGTGTGACAGGAGGAGGAACAGGGGCATGAAACATCTGAGAAGCAGGTGTAGGAAAAGGAAATAAATGCAAAATGGCAGAAGTGAAGCAAAACAAGCTGTGGGAGAGACGATACACAGAGTAAAGGAAGTGGAAGGCGATAGGTGAAGGGCAGAAAGGAGACAGAAAGATTGTGGAACGGGCTAAAGGAGAAAAAAGAGGGAAAATGATGGAATTTCAAGAGCGTGCAGTGGGAACGTCAGGAAAATGTCTTGGAGTGAAAACGAGCTACATGGGGTGGGAGTGATGGAGTTGACAGTAAAAGAGAGCATGAGCGGTGAGAGGCATTGTATGTGTGTGAGTGTGTGTGTGTGTGTGTGCAGCCCATAGTAATCAATAATAAATATGAAAATAATATATTAAATATCATTAAATAATAAATATAAAAAATATATAAAATAGACAGAAAAAATATATAGATATAGATATACAGTATATAGAAAGTTCAATGCCTCATTCTTACATCACCAAGTTGCTGTAATGTTGGTCACTAGTAGGCGTTCATATAGCTGTGTCACCAGAGCTTTTAAAAATCTGATCGGATTATTACAAGTAAAAATAATATCATTCTAATTTGACATAGGCTCTGTCTAGCTGATAAAAATGAACATTCTTGTTGAGGGAAAATTGTTGTATTATAATATGCAGTAGTACATAATGCATCATATAATGCAGTGTTTTTCAAACTGTGGTCTTGGGAAAA
>NW_015548309.1:1620520-1644913 GCF_001515605.1 Sinocyclocheilus anshuiensis | reverse complement strand
TGCAGCCCAGATGTCTTTGATTTGGGAGTCTGCCTGCTATCTGGGTTAGTCACAGGCAGCATTATGGAGAGACGCTGCAGTTTTAATGATATACAGCAGGTTGCTCGCTCAGACACCTCAGCACACAGATCTGTCAGGCTTGCCTCACCATTGATCTCCCAGCGGCTGCCGCAAAGCACCCTGGGAAACACAGCTGGACTGGTTAACCCCACCCCCAGCACGTGTAGAGCCCCCTCCCTGTCATTTCCACTGTACCCCAAACCACATGGTGTTCTATGTGATGAAGAGGGGGGGCATTTACAGTACGTGTGACTCAACGGGGAAGCAGCGAGTTTTACAGACTTGTGAACACTTTGGTTATTATAAGTGCTGTGAATTCACAGCCAGAAAGCTGCTTCGCATATGTCTGTTTGATGCCGTGTGATTAAGAGCTTTCACTCTTTATTCCGTGCCTTCATTTTTCTCTGCATGCACAGAGACTGAGGCACTGGGCAGATTGTTTTGATTAGTGGCTGTTTTTACTCTAGTCGGGATCTTTGGTATGGGTGGCATCTTTTCTCTTTCAGTCTCTCTGTCTCTCTCTCGCTGGCGCCGGAGCACAGTTGTGTAACTGGAGGATCATCACAGAGTTCAAGAGCTCTCCTGAGCTTTAGCCAGGTTGTCTTCATCTTTGCTCACTCACACATTCACACACACACACACACACACACACACACACACACACACACACACACACACACACACACACACACACACACACACACACACACACACACACACACACACACACACACACACACACACACACACACACACACACACACACACATAAACACACCGTCTGCTCAGCTCCAGTGTTTTCCTTGTCTTCTCTCACCTCTATTTCTTTCTTGTTCTGTGTCAGACACTGAGCTGTTTACATAATCGCTCAAAATCAGAACCAGATCTTGAAGGGATGGTTCACCAAAAATGATAATTCTGTCAGCATTTACTTAAGCTTGTGTCATTCTTCTGTGGGACACAACAGGAGACGTAAAGCAGAATGTTCACCCTGCTATTTCATTGAAAGTGAATGGTGACTAGGCTCTTTAACAATAGCAGATGGAGTCATACCATAGCTTTGTGTGCGAAACAAAACCAAAATGAGCTCTCAAAGCTTATTTGTGCAGTTTGAATGTGCACATTTGGTCAATAATGTGGTCGTATTTGGTCAAAAATGTCATCTTCTAATACACTCTTAAAAATAAAGATTCTTTATTGGTATTCATTGGCAACAAAATCACCCTCAAAGCTTATTTGGTCAATTGTGTGGTCAAATTTGCTCAAAAATTTGGTCTTCTCTTCAAATAGTCTTAAAAAGGACGGTTTGTTTTTTTCTGGCATCTATGGTTTCATTAAGAACCTTTAACATCCATGGAAACTTTCCATTCAACAGAAGGTTCTTTATAGTAGAAAAAGGTTATTTACAATATAGACAATGTAATACGATAGCTTTGTGTGAGGAACAAACCCAAAATGAGCTCTCAATGCTCAATAATGTGGTCACATTTGTTCAAAAATTTGGTCTTCTCCTCATACACTCTTAAAAATAAATGTTCCTTTATTGGCATCTATGGTTCAATGAAGAACTTTATCAGCCATGGAGCCATTCCATTCGACAAAAGGTTCTTTATAGTGGAAAATGTTTCTTTAGATTATTTAAATGTTCTTTACATTAAGAAAAAAAATGGTTCCTTTAAGAACTGAAAAGTTCTTTAGGGATCAAGAGTGGTTCTTTTGTGGCATTGCAACAAAAACCCTGTATTGGAACCTTTATTTTTAATAGTGCATATTTTTTAAATACTTTTGAAAACTTGGAAAATAGCACAGAAATCTACTTTAATGATGCTTTATGGTCATTTTGTTATCATTGGAGCTTGATGGTCCATTTTCATTGTATGGAAAAGAGCAGCGCTAACATTCTGTTAAACATCTTGTTTTGTCTTCCATGCAAGCAAGAAAATAATACGGGTTAGGATGACATGAGTGTGAATAAACGATGACAGAATTTTAATTGTTTCACCGATCTGCCAGCACTGGCAACCACTCTGCTAATATAAGTCGGTACAAATCTGCAAAGCTTGTATGAAGACAGCATCCAGATTCTGAAACCCAGCAGAAGCTGGATGCTCGGATTCTATTCATGCGTGCCAGTGATGTCATAATTTACCAACCATAGCTGGCAGCGGAACAGATGGCATAGAATAGACCGACAGAGAGAGAACGTGCCCATTTAAGGTCACATTGAAATGTGTATTATTTGCACAAGTTTCAGGCAGAGTGAGTAATGTATAAGCAACGCATATGTGATATATGTAAGCACACTTATCTATAAGACTCAACTGCTTTTACAGGTTTTATTGGTCACAGTCTGAGGTGACCTCCTGGAGAGGATAGAAGTGGCTCTTAATTCAAAAGACCTCACAGGACTCTTTAAAAATAAAATAAAATCACAGGCACTGGTGTTTATGCACGAGCTCTGGCAACGCAAAAAAAATTGTATGCATATTTTTCTTAGCACCTACAAAGAGCTTAATGCATACTGATAAGCATGAGGCATCAGTCATGTATTACACTAGCATTGCGAAGGGTTGCGCTGCGATTGCATAGACCTTGTGCTAGTTTTACTGTCTCTGTTCATTTCTTGCTAAAGTGCGCCACCATGTGATAAGATGCAGTAACAGAGTCAGGACTTTCAATTGTGAATGCAAAGTGTGCAATAGAAATTGACTATTTTTTAAATAAATAATAATAATAGTTGTTGTTGTTGTTGTTTTGTTATCATTATTAGGTAGCTACATTTACACATTTGGTAGTTCTTTTTTTTTAATTCAAAATGACTTGAGAAAATCTTTTAGTTTATTTAGTCAATTGCAATGTAATTTTATTTTGTGTTTTCTGATTAACAATTAACGTGATAGCTTACAGAATATAATTATTTTAAAAATTAAATCCAGTTTTCATTAGTTAAATATATTAGGTCTATTTTTGGCCTTTAGTTTCATAAACCCTTAAAAAGAAAGCTTCTTTATTGGCATCTGTGAAGAACCTTTAACATCCGGAAATCTTTCCATTCCACAAAAGGTTCTTTATAGTGAAAAAAGGTTCTTTAGATTTTTTTTTTTAATGTTCTTCACACTAGGAATTTAAAAAATGTTCTGTTCACAGAAAGGTTCTTTGGGGAACCAAATATGGTTCTTCTATGGCATTGCTGTTAAAACCCCCTTTTTGGAACCTTTATTTTTTTAAGAGTTTGGGAACTTATTTTTAAACAGTACAGTACATTTTGGTCGGTGTAGTAAAGATTACAGTATGGTTTATTTTATATTGTTTTATTTTTATTTTAGATTCTCAGTTTGTTGTAATTACTTAATCAGTGCACCAGGGGGAGCAAACAGCATTTACTACTAATGAATGTGAACTCAAATTAACCACTAACCATATCATGCTTAAAAATAAGCCAATCTATTAGACATTATTTGATTTTTTTATACAATTTTCCTAATCATTGTCCAATAAATCCTAGTATTTGAAATTCTTATACACGTTGATTTTGATATTGCATTTACAAAAACTGAAGAAACCACATGAGTACAGTAACGATACAGTAATTATAAACTCCGCATAGTGCAAAGTAAAATAAATAGAGTTTATTGCTCACTGTGCGTCAGGGTTCCAGAGTGAGGGAGGGACATGGAGACGAGCCCAGGTCTGCGATGGGAGGCGTAAAGGTGATGGCTGGGCGTGTGGATTAGAGGAGATGAAAGGGTCCGGAGAGGCCCTTTATCATGCACAGACTGCTCGGAAATTGAGTGGCGTCTCTCACACCAATTCTGACATGTCTGTAGGACGGCACTCAAAAGAGAGGTGTGGGGGTGATGCTGGAATGGCACAGGGCTCTCTACAATTCCCAAACCTCTCCAAGAGTCTGGAGCTGTAAAACACTCATTGTATTTGCATTCCTTACACCGCACTTCTGAAGGATAGGGTGCAATGTGGCTGTTTATGTCTGCAGTGTTGGTTATCAGCTGTAAATTCGTCTAAAAAGGCTGTGATGATAAAACTTTCCCCACATTATAGCACGGTTTAAGTCTTGGTTCCTGAAGTGTGAGTGGATATCTCATGCCCAAGTGCGTTCAATGCAACTGCGACTTTTATGTGCAAAGTGATTTAGAGGGTAGCAGGAGTTGAACTGTCAAAGATCACATGCGTGGCTTTTATTCCTCATGTCAAACCGGGATTTTTTTTGTTTGCCCTTTGTTCGGATTTATTGCGGTAAACTATAGAGCTAAAAAGAATGGAGTTTATACGCATGTGAACTTTGATGGAAGAATTATATTTTCCAAGCCGTTAACTCTTTTATTCCATCTCCCTCTGTGAACTTTTGACTTTTTGATTTTCATGGCTTGAAATGCTCCGCGAGTATCTCAAGCTCCTCTTAATACATGCGCTATGTCGTAATTTACCATGAGTGCAAAACTCGCTCTTGCGCACCGGAGAATCAACGCTCTGCTACGAATCGGATTCTCATCTGCTGCCCTCTTGTGTTGTTTGGCCTCCCCAAATTCCTCACCAGTTCCTCGGCTCCCCTCGCGCTCCTCCTCCTCTCCATTGTATCCGCGTTAAAACGAAGGGGGTGCGGAGAAGTGCGAGCAGAAGGAAGGAGGGTTATGTTGTGCCATCGGAGCGCAGCGGTGTTAGTTCATATCGAGAGAACCGGCAGAGACAGAGGGGGAGAGAATTTGGACTATCACCACATAGTTGCACTTATGTCTTTTTCTTCGTTCGTTTTAACTTCCATCCGTGTGCCGCTTATATCCATTACGCACCGACATCCACTTTCGTTCTGTTTTATGAAGCGGAGTTTGAAAAGAACATTCTTAACAGATGTCAGACTCCGTTAGTGCCTCAGGTCACCTAGGTGTTTTACTCACAGCTGGTGTTTAAAACTGAGCTGGGGCGAAATTGAGGGGATTCAGAGGCACTGTACTTTTTTTTTTTTAAGTTACTAAAGGAAGCAGCTCCTCCAAGTGGATTACTATCATTTCCTAAATGTTTCCCCAGAGGAGGCTCTTCGTGTTTCCATTTCTTGGACGAGAAAGGATGGATGTGAGAATGAACCAAGGACACCTACTTTTGGCAGTGACCCTCATCGTCTGCAACTCTCGGCTGCTGGTGGTCGCCACCTCATGGTGGTAAGATCAGATCTATTTGCAAACTAATCTGAGTTACATATCTATATTTCTAAAGAATATCATATCGAGTTAAACGTGTTTGTGAAGGATGAAACAATGCATAAGAAAACTATTAGCTGAGAACAAATGTGGAGGCTTTGTCACAATATTTACCTTGAGCAACAAATGGTCAAACTGTTTGTAAATAAGGGCATTCAAGGCAACATGTCCTGAGGACAACAGGTTTTTCCAACAGTTTTCAATTTGATAATAGGTTACGGACACCATTTATGCCACGCAATCCTTAACTTAATGTCACAAACAATGAATTTGCTTGAAATTAAACTGGTTCATGATTATTGCAGTGAATAACAGGTTTAGAGTTTGACTTAGTGACAAAATAATTCTTGCTACTATATTTTATTGCGTTCTCCAAAAAAAAAAAACAGCAGACTCCACATAAGTATAGCCTAATGAAGTTTTACACTATAAATAATGACTGTGTGTCATGTACGCTGTAGGTTAGTTGTGCATATTCAAGTATACACTGTTTTTGGCTGATGGTCAGTGCTTTGGTCTTACTTTCTAAGGTCATTAGCCATGAACCCCATCCAGAGACCGGAGATGTACATCATTGGGGCACAGCCTCTGTGCAGCCAGCTGACAGGCCTGTCTCAGGGTCAGAGGAAGCTCTGCCAACTCTATCAGGACCATATGGTTTATATCGGAGAGGGCGCAAAGACGGGCATCAAGGAGTGTCAGTATCAGTTCAAGCAGAGGCGATGGAACTGTAGCACGGTGGACAACACATCCGTGTTCGGCCGAGTCATGCAGATAGGTGAGTCACTGTGATGATGCAATGTATATGCACTCAAAACAAGTATCTGAATTGATTAATTGCGCAACAATAAAGCATGCAGCTTTTGAATGCATGCCTGCTTTGATATTTCAGACCACCATGTAATTTTGAATTAGAAGGGCCTACAAATAGTTAATGTATTTTGTTCAGAGTTGTCAACTATTAATTAAGTTCTTGATTTCATGTGGCTGGTGTAAATAGTCACATCACCGGCTGTTTAATTCTAGTTCATCATCTGAAAGATGATGTCTGTGTCAAAGCTACATAAAAATAATTTATAAAACATATATGTACATCTGCCATATTTGGTAGATATATTGTTTAAGGGTCTATTATTGTTTTTTAATGTTCTTTTTAAGACTGCTTTGTCATATGAATCATGATCACAATTCATGTGAACATAGCAGTAGTCACATTTATAAAAATAAAGACTCTTTTTCATTTTCAGCCAACTTATTGATTCACAAGTATTTTTAGTTTAAATGGAACAATAGGCCAGTGGGCCTATTATGGTACTTTGTTTGCAACTTTTTATTGAGCAACTGGGCAGTTTTTAAAATGCATTAAAAATAAATAACGCATATAAATGCATACTTTACCAAACTTTTTTGATAAATGTACTGTTTTGTTTAGTTGTGGTAGTCTACATGTAAAGTGTTAATGGTGCGTGCTCAGCGTGCACTGAACAGCTCCGCGTGAGATTTAAGCGCTGTGCTCTTGACATCAGTTTTGTGATTTTCATATAACATTGTTTATTTAAAATAATTGGTGCTCTATATTAGTTTATGCATGCATGTTTGCATTCGTTCAGATCTTTTATACAGTATATTTAAATGAAGAAAGTTTCCCTAGATAGTGTCAGTCTTTCATGTAACCTGTAAGCAGCCTGTAGGCTACTTAAATCGAATGCATGCTCGTTTGCGTGTCGATCTCTCACAGAAAACGGCGCTCTTTGCCACAATTGAGTGTTAGTTCCGCTCAGCAGTGAAACAGGGTGTAAGACGCGACAATCGCAAGGTTTATATTGAGGTGTTAGTCGGGCCATTGTCCAGCGTCGCTTTTGAAATGCAATGACACGATGACACAGAGTCGGGATATCCGGGACTTTATTTGAAGTCTGGGCACCAAAGGCCAATAAAAGTGGCCCTCCAAATTCAATAGGCGCATCTCTGGAATGCAGGTACACACCCGTTTACACGCGCCGCTTTGTGTGTTTGATGCTGTGAAACCGTCTATCTATCTAAACTTTATTCTACAGTATAGCTATAAAAATAAGTAATTTGATCTATATTTTTACATATTAAAAATAGAGTTGCAACTCTGACCCATAAAATCAATTATTGTAAAATTGACAAGTGTGGAGTGAATCATTAACATTATAAGTTTCATGCTCCTGTCGTATATTTTTGTGCTTTTTAATACATAAAACAAACAGTTACTTGTGGTCCGTCTAATCAGGGGCAAGTTCACTTTCATTAAGGCATTGAGGAAGGCCGGATCATTAAAAATGAGTTCTCAGGGCCTGGCGTTAAAAAAACGTTTTGTTTGACAAAATTCCTCTCATAATTACTGTGTCGCTGAGCATTGATACAAAGTGCTTATCTCTAAATATCGTTGTACCAGCACTTTTTAACATGTTTAAACAGCTTTTAAACGTTAAACGCTATTAACTGTATTGCCTGTGCTGTTGAGGTATGTGAAATCTGCATTCCAGATGGCTTAATAGATGGGGGAAAAAATCAGGTAACACATGCACAACAGATGCGAAAAAGAGCACACATTTTTATAAACCTAGCGCCTCTTTGGCAGGAAAGCTTTGCGGGTTATCATATGCCTCATATCAAGTGTACCAACATTGGAAAACCTGTCAGTTCTTTTTTCGCTTGCATTTCAGTATATATCCATTGAGATATACTGTATATAACAATGGAGCAATGAATCAGTGCTGTCTATGTACATGCACACGTTTCTGATAATCTTATCTCTCACTGCAGGGCTTACCAAAAAGATTGTTACCATCTGTGGGGTTCTGGAAATGAGTTGTTTTACTCTTTGCCTTACTTCCTAAGTGAATAATCAAGAAAAATAGTGTACTGAAGATTTGTGGATGATTTAAGAAAGTGATTTGCAGCCGGTGGAATGTTGTCTGTGTCCTAATTATGTGTTTGTGTGTGTGTCTTCTGCAGGCAGCAGAGAAACAGCTTTTACTTACGCCATCAGCGCAGCGGGTGTTGTGAATGCAGTGAGTCGGGCGTGCCGTGAGGGTGAGCTTTCCACCTGCGGCTGCAGCCGAGCGGCTCGTCCCAAAGACCTCCCGAGAGACTGGCTATGGGGCGGCTGTGGGGACAATGTCAACTATGGCTACCGTTTCGCGCGGGAGTTTGTTGACGCCCGTGAACGAGAGAAAAACTACCCGCGTGGATCTGTCGAACATGCACGCACGCTTATGAACCTACAGAACAATGAAGCCGGGAGAATGGTGAGGAAATAAACACACACGTCAGTCAATGATCTACTGATAGATGGAAATGATTGGATAGTAAACAAGCATCTCCACAGTATATCTTGACCCATTCTGTGGGCGTTAAATCAACCATGATCCACCTAATTTAATTTTGTGCAAGAGTCTACAGTGCATTGGTTTGGTTAAGGTGTGTTTCTTCAGTGTGTAGGGAATGAATCACAACTGTTGCAACCTCTATTGTGATATTGAGAAATAAGAGCCCAGATGTACACTTAAACGGATAAACACAGCTTTAGATATGTTTGTGTGTGAATAAACCGAAGGCAGCCCTTATGTCTCCTGCAGATCACCACAAACACAATAACAAACACAGTTACCTCATCCTCCTCTGTTGTTGAGTGAACGTGTTTGCTTAGCAATACTTTGGGTCCACAATTGTAATTACTGTTAGAAGTTAGCTAAATCTGACAAAACTTTCCTTTGCAGATGTTCTCAAAGGTAAAATTATTCATAATTTTTAAGGGGTGGGGTTAGTGTGTGGCCTGTAGTAATTATATTTATCTTTTAGGGGATGTGCAGTAACATATTTTCACAGCTGATTGGTCAGTGAGTTGCCTGAACAACTAGTCAGTTCATTTGTCTTAAGGAAGCCCTTTATAGTTAAGATCCATTCACATTTGCCATTGTTTGGTGAGTTTTCGCAGGTTAAATCCAGGCAGTTTAATAGGAATCCATGCGATTGGGAATTTTATGAGATTTCCTCAAATCTCATCAAATTCATTAAGATTGTTGACCTACAAAAAGCTGCTTGATTCACCTGACTCTGATTAGATGTGTTACTTTTCATAAGACAAAATAAGCTAGACCAAGTGTAACAGAATGGAAATGAATGGAGGGTTCTGAAGGCACATTTTTATCTTGATGGAAATGGATCCTAAAAACGTAATCCTTGTGGCAGGACACTCAAAAACAGTGTGAGAAATGATGCAATGGCTGAAGACATCCGTCTCGCTGTGTTTTAAAGTTGATAAATTTCAAGTTGTTTTTCCAACAAGTTTTTCCAACAATTTCAATGGTTTGTTTCCCAAAGAATGCAAACTGATAAAAGTTGCTTTGGATAAAAGGCTTAGATGTAAGTAAAACTGGCTGTCTAGCAGCATACACAAATCTGGAAAAAAGCTTGTTTACCTGATTAGTAGGTTGTTGGATGATTAGTCAGTCATCAAGACTTTAACTTTGGGTTTATATAAAAATAACTGTAGTCTGTGGCATCTCTTCATTTAGATTACAGGCTAGGGAGAGAGCTAATTTAATGGAAGTGACCAAATGGCGCCCATGCAAAGGCTAGCACCCTTGGAGTCTGCTGGGGGTCAGGAAGTCAGAGCGCCACCAGGGATGATGGGACTGCTAAACCATTCCATGTTTCAGTCATTCAGCATGTAGCTCAGATTGCCATCCAATCTTCCTTTGATTAATTTAATGGAGTAGTCAATGCCAGAATAAATTTTTTGTGTGTGTGTGTGTTTTTTTTATAAGGTGATGTGTGGTAAATATGTTTAGTCAGGAACACTCTGACACTGCATATTTTCTTGTTGAACGACTTCTCGCTGTTTTATAGAACAGCTATACGGTGGAGGGATTATTGGAGCGTTTCCAACTATGTGAGTGTGTGTGTGTGTCTGGCTCCAACAAACTCTGGCCCCCCTGCCACGTTCAGGTGGGCATAAAACCCTCTCATAGAACGCACTGCAGAATGTCACCACATCCTGCCAAAACACGCCATCAAGCTGGAATGCGTTCCTCCATTCCTTTGCGAGTCCCACGCTTTGTCATACCACCCCAATCCCATCCTCTTTCCCCTCAGTTATTTGAGTGCTTTTAAAACGAAGCGGCCTCATAAAAAGTCCATTTGCCTGCCGATGTGGGTGCTTGTCGTGCGCAGAGCTCAGCCGCATATGTTTGTCTTAGAGAAGATGAGTGTATTTAAAGTGTTTACAGAAGAGAGGGCCTCTTTTCTGGAGTTATGGCAAATCTGAGATGATCCCTGGCTCTTCTCCTGGAGGTTCCCAGAGGTGAGGAGGTCAAGGTCTGGATGGGTTCTGTACGTTCATGAGGGCGAGATTATATCTCGACCACCCTCAATTGAATCCTTTCTGTTCTTTTTTGAGTTATTGGCACCTGCTTTTTTGGTGGAGGTGGATTTGAAGGTGTGGTGTGACCCTCGAGACTCCCGCCTCCCTGGCGTTCCCTTTCTGCGGGGCCTGTTTGCCGGAGATTTGTCTTGCTTGGAAAGGCTTAGTCTTGGTGGGCTTTTGTGGAGGCGACAGAAGCGTATCGGATGCCCCTCGGTGTGGAGTCGGGGCAGGTGGGGGGGATTAGGGAATGAATCACAACTGTTGCAACCTCTATTGTGATATTGAGAAATAAGAGCCCAGATGTACACTTAAACGGATAAACACAGCTTTAGATATGTTTGTGTGTGAATAAACCGAAGGCAGCCCTTATGTCTCCTGCAGATCACCACAAACACAATAACAAACACAGTTACCTCATCCTCCTCTGTTGTTGAGTGAACGTGTTTGCTTAGCAATACTTTGGGTCCACAATTGTAATTACTGTTAGAAGTTAGCTAAATCTGACAAAACTTTCCTTTGCAGATGTTCTCAAAGGTAAAATTATTCATAATTTTTAAGGGGTGGGGTTAGTGTGTGGCCTGTAGTAATTATATTTATCTTTTAGGGGATGTGCAGTAACATATTTTCACAGCTGATTGGTCAGTGAGTTGCCTGAACAACTAGTCAGTTCATTTGTCTTAAGGAAGCCCTTTATAGTTAAGATCCATTCACATTTGCCATTGTTTGGTGAGTTTTCGCAGGTTAAATCCAGGCAGTTTAATAGGAATCCATGCGATTGGGAATTTTATGAGATTTCCTCAAATCTCATCAAATTCATTAAGATTGTTGACCTACAAAAAGCTGCTTGATTCACCTGACTCTGATTAGATGTGTTACTTTTCATAAGACAAAATAAGCTAGACCAAGTGTAACAGAATGGAAATGAATGGAGGGTTCTGAAGGCACATTTTTATCTTGATGGAAATGGATCCTAAAAACGTAATCCTTGTGGCAGGACACTCAAAAACAGTGTGAGAAATGATGCAATGGCTGAAGACATCCGTCTCGCTGTGTTTTAAAGTTGATAAATTTCAAGTTGTTTTTCCAACAAGTTTTTCCAACAATTTCAATGGTTTGTTTCCCAAAGAATGCAAACTGATAAAAGTTGCTTTGGATAAAAGGCTTAGATGTAAGTAAAACTGGCTGTCTAGCAGCATGCACACATCTGGAAAAAAGCTTGTTTACCTGATTAGTAGGTTGTTGGATGATTAGTCAGTCATCAAGACTTTAACTTTGGGTTTATATAAAAATAACTGTAGTCTGTGGCATCTCTTCATTTAGATTACAGGCTAGGGAGAGAGCTAATTTAATGGAAGTGACCAAATGGCGCCCATGCAAAGGCTAGCACCCTTGGAGTCTGCTGGGGGTCAGGAAGTCAGAGCGCCACCAGGGATGATGGGACTGCTAAACCATTCCATGTTTCAGTCATTCAGCATGTAGCTCAGATTGCCATCCAATCTTCCTTTGATTAATTTAATGGAGTAGTCAATGCCAGAATAAATTTTTTGTGTGTGTGTGTGTTTTTTTTATAAGGTGATGTGTGGTAAATATGTTTAGTCAGGAACACTCTGACACTGCATATTTTCTTGTTGAACGACTTCTCGCTGTTTTATAGAACAGCTATACGGTGGAGGGATTATTGGAGCGTTTCCAACTATGTGAGTGTGTGTGTGTGTCTGGCTCCAACAAACTCTGGCCCCCCTGCCACGTTCAGGTGGGCATAAAACCCTCTCATAGAACGCACTGCAGAATGTCACCACATCCTGCCAAAACACGCCATCAAGCTGGAATGCGTTCCTCCATTCCTTTGCGAGTCCCACGCTTTGTCATACCACCCCAATCCCATCCTCTTTCCCCTCAGTTATTTGAGTGCTTTTAAAACGAAGCGGCCTCATAAAAAGTCCATTTGCCTGCCGATGTGGGTGCTTGTCGTGCGCAGAGCTCAGCCGCATATGTTTGTCTTAGAGAAGATGAGTGTATTTAAAGTGTTTACAGAAGAGAGGGCCTCTTTTCTGGAGTTATGGCAAATCTGAGATGATCCCTGGCTCTTCTCCTGGAGGTTCCCAGAGGTGAGGAGGTCAAGGTCTGGATGGGTTCTGTACGTTCATGAGGGCGAGATTATATCTCGACCACCCTCAATTGAATCCTTTCTGTTCTTTTTTGAGTTATTGGCACCTGCTTTTTTGGTGGAGGTGGATTTGAAGGTGTGGTGTGACCCTCGAGACTCCCGCCTCCCTGGCGTTCCCTTTCTGCGGGGCCTGTTTGCCGGAGATTTGTCTTGCTTGGAAAGGCTTAGTCTTGGTGGGCTTTTGTGGAGGCGACAGAAGCGTATCGGATGCCCCTCGGTGTGGAGTCGGGGCAGGTGGGGGGGATGAAAGGGTATAGTGAAAGATGGTGCGTGTGGTTCCAGCCCTGTGGGTCACAAAGGCCTGTGACCCAGACTGTACCCAGAGAGGAGGCCTACACCCTTTATAAAGATCACCTGCTTCTGTGTGTCTTTCATTCTAAATCAACTGCAGCGGAGATAAACACACACACGCCTTAATCTAAAGCAATTTATTACTCACTCAAACACACATGTAGGTGTAACGCATTTTAATACACTGGTAAGGCTTTCGGTCTCCCTCATTCAGTGAATTTATCTGCATTACTAATGTTTGAATGCTTTTGTATTCACAGACACGCATGTTTACTTAGCTATCTAAATGAGGATGTACCATATTCTTCTCTTGTTTTTTATCTATGCAACCAGTCAAGAGTGATGTTTCTTATGATCTTATTAAACTTATGATCTGAAGACATATTATTAAGTGCCTGAAATTGGTTTGCTGACAAATAGGATTGGAATAAAATGAAGTTATTTACAAAACTACACAAAAACAGATGAGTTTAGACTGAATAGTGAAGGAAAAGCGGCTAACAAGTGTCCAGCATACATGGGAACTTCTTCAAGACTGTTTAAGAAGCTGAAATCTGGGCAACTAAACTAAAATAAAATAAAAATAATCAACTAGCAACAGCAAACACCAGTTATGTACATTGTAAACAAACCATAACAAAATTATGCTTAATAACTGTAAAAGAATGATAGTTTATTTTTTCAAAGTTATACATAAAACAGGGATTATTGGGTATGTTTTACTAGAAAGTTTTATTTCAGTCTTTCTACTTAAAAATTTCACGTTGAATTCAATTATTTGTGAAATGTTCTAGCAATTACTGAGTGATTTTTTTTTTCAAGTAAATCCTACTTTTTTTTAGTGTAAAGACTATAAATTAATGGATAAACATTAAAAAGTTAAAGTAAAATTAATAAGCAAATAAGTCAAATTTGCTTGATAATTAAATAGTAAATTAATAATAATTTTTACCTCTGAGGACAGTAGTAAACCACAAATACATTGTCGTGGCCTTGAAAACTGCTAAATTTTCTTAGCATAGCTCAGAGAGATTTCTATTTGTTTACTTTAGATTCTTTTTCCAGTCCCGCGTCTCTTATCTCTACACCTCCAGTGATGGTTGTTTGCCGTCTCCACACTCCGCCCCGACCCTGCCCAGCAGCCGACCCTGACCCTGTCTGAGCGTGCTCCATTGTGCACAGCACCGCATGCGTGTCCCTTCCACGCACCGAAGAGCCTGTCTATCCATCACACCTTGGTCACTTGGGGCAAAAAGAGAATAAAGAGAGAAAAGGGGGGCGCGAAAAGGAGATAGATGAAAGTGAGGACGAATAAAAGAGCGAAATGGCAGCTTTTATGTGAACACAGTTTCAGTTGGGCGCACATGTTGCATAGAAATGCTCAAAAACCCTTTTGTGTGAGATCATTTGGATGAGGTAGCAGAACTGCCGCTTGACACGCAAGATTGTAAATAGCCGAGAATGGCTTGCGTGATGTGGGAAAGTGTGTGTGTGTGTGTGTGTGTGTTGTTTCTGGATTGCAGACAGGTATGCAGGTAGGGCTGGTGATGACAGAGACTTGAAAGGTGTTGGAACTCCCCTTAATGTCTGTGTGCGAGCAGGTAAAATTGAGGGGGCTTAAACAGCTGCCACCGGAGGGGGGTTGAAGAGTCGTGGCAGGGCAGCACATCCTCAAGAGACGACCGTTAAATGTTCTCACGTGAGGTGTTAAAGGGAGGAGCAGTGCCTGGGCTTAAATGACAGAGAAACAGAGAGAGAAATGCCTTTAATGTTCCCTCGTTCGGGACACTAAACAGACACAAAAGACACAGCAAACAAGACACGTCACAAGCCAGGGCGGAAATACCCACGCTGGCCACCCAAACTTGATTGAGCCCAGACGTTGTACTCATTAGCTTGTTTTTGTGTTTGTCGGCAAGATGCGACACATTCGGTACACCCCGTTGTGGGCGGTTACTGAAAAGTAATAGTCTGTTAATGTTACATGTTAAATAATTAAAAAGGAAAGGGAAGAACGGCCATTAGTTTAGTACGACAATATGTCGAGCGCTTCTTTATTGATTCAGGTGGGGGTTTCATTGAATTTAATCAGCAGGAAGTCTGCTGTCAGTAGTCTCGGGGCTCTCTGTGTGTTCTAGAACAGAATGACTATTCATCCCATTGTTCTCCAACTGCTCTCACTGCAGCTCTCTGTTTGTAAAGGGACCGTAAACTCAAAGGCCTCAGGAGGCCCCAGGTTCAAACGGACTGGTGCATTGAACAAATTTAGCCTCTAGAGGGCACCGTTGTTCCATCAAGATTTAGTTTGCAGCTGTTTATAGTACTACTGTTGTGCTACCTAAAGAAAATTATTTCATTAAATTTAAAATAATAAATAAAAATTGTGTATATATATATATATATATATATATATATATATGTAAATTTACGTTTATTAATGTTTTGTTTATTACAAATATTTATTATTTATTTCTCACACATCTACTTTTAAAAATATGTATTTAAGTTTACATTTCTATTTTTCTTGTTTAATATTTATTTTAAAATGTTTACAAAAATATTATTTATCATAATGTTCATTATTTCATACATCAAAATTTTCCCCCTTTATTTTCATATAGTTTTTAAGTTTTCTTTGCAAAGAAAAAAAATTACACTGGAAACAAGAGACATAAATTCATCAACAATTTTTTTGGTGGGAATTATGACATATATTGCAAAATATTATTGACTAGTTTATAATTTTCTGCCTTTTCCTACTGATACTTCCAAACTAGCTTTCTTACAGTTTAGACAATATCTACAGTAGCCAGTTTGATCATTTTACCATAACTAGATTAAAAAGTTGAAATAATAAAAAGGCAGGATTTGGGCAATATTTATTTCTTTAGTGCTTATTTGTGTAACTAAAACAATATTACAATATAAAAACAGTCTGTTAAAGCTTATTTAGTCCTGTTATGAAAAGTTTTGGTATTTGTGCCTTTGTGTTGATCACGCTGGGAAAAAAAATGATGCTTCAACTGTTGCTGATTGTTGTTTTCAAGTAATATTGTCATGAAACATTCTATCAACACTTCTAATTCGTTCTCCACTCACAGGCAGTGTACAGCCTGGCCAATGTTGCATGCAAGTGTCACGGAGTCTCCGGCTCGTGCAGCCTGAAAACCTGTTGGCTCCAGCTGGCTGACTTCCGTCGTGTGGGAGAGTTCCTGAAAGAAAAATACGACAGCGGCGCCGCCATGCGCATCAACCGACGAGGCAAGCTGGAGCTGGTCAACAACCGCTTTAACCCCCCGACGAGTGAGGACCTGGTGTACATCGACCCCAGCCCGGACTACTGCCTGCGTAACGAGACCACCGGCTCTCTGGGCACCCAGGGGCGCCTGTGCAACAAGACCTCGGAGGGCATGGACGGCTGCGAGCTCATGTGCTGCGGTCGTGGTTATGACCAGTTCAAGACCTACAAACACGAGCGCTGCCACTGCAAGTTCCACTGGTGTTGCTACGTCAAGTGCAAGCGCTGCACTTCGCTTGTAGACCAGTTCGTGTGCAAATAGCAGCCTAGGGACGGGACAGACGCCCTGGAGAGGCACTGAGCAATTAGCGGGATAAAAACGGGACCCTTAACGGACCCAGAGGGGGAACTTAGAGATAATTAAATGTAAAATGATATATTAAATAGCAACAAATTAAAGTATATAAATAATTGTACGTGTGCCATTGATAGTAATTTAATGACCTTTTCTGACTCAAGAATCAAAAGTTGGACGTCATTGATGAAAAGGAGGCACCGGTGTGATGTATTCTGGCTCAAGCTGTTGTTCTCTTGATATTTGAATCCAGAGAGGCACAAACTCTGCTTGTTCTAAAAAGAAGAGCCTACAAACTCTTCAGAGACTCTAAAAAGGTAGAGATGCAGAAAGAGGACGGAGAACAACGGCTCATCGCCCATCGCCTTTTCCAGACCTTCAGTCCGCCGCTGATTCACAAACACACTCCACCTTGCCGATATCAGAGCTCTTAAGAACCTTGAGTCAGAGAATTGTGGAATTATTGGACATGTGTTCCATGATGTCATAAAGATCCTTGAGATATGACAAGAACAGAATGCTGCCTGTTACCTGTCACACAAGCATTTCTGCTAATAAACCTGGAGAGACGTGTGAAAGATGAAACCATGAATGAGTAGGAACGTTTTTACCTGAATTGGAGCAACACACACACACACAACTCCTTTTATTCTTCCAAAATCATTTGATTTGTATCCTTCGTATAGGCTTTCAAAAGTCTGTAATGAACCTTTGATGCATTTCAGGGGCTTCCGTACATCATATCTTGGAATTACATCTAATCTAGAGCAGAGAATATTGTGTTGGTTCTGTCACTGTCTTTGTCATTGTTGGTTGAAACGGTTCAAAGCCTCACGGTAATGAATGTGTGTCTGGTAAATGAAAATAGGGGGGAAAAATCAAGGCTACATAAGGACTGCAAAAACTATTATTGTAACCAAATACTAGTGGTTCAGATTATATTTTTATTCATTCTTTCTCATTTTATACATCATATGTATTGTTCTGATTACTATTTGTTGATAAAGAAGCTTTTAACTGGGGATTTATATGCTAGCAGAGAAGATATTACTGGCCACTGGATGGAAGGGGCAATCATAGCCGAACTCTCCCACTGTCAGGCCGCGGAACAAGACAATAAGATCTTTTGTTCATTCATGAGTGTTTTGGAGGAAAACTACAGTTGTAAATAACAGTCAGTCAGTCATATATGCCATTAACACTTACAATCTCTTTGACATGTCACTCCACAGTTTGTTTGCTGCCCTGTGATCATATGCTTGTTGTGTGTATTCTCCCTCATTCAAACCAGTAATATTAAAAATATGAATAGTGATTATTATTACCTACTCTGCTGCTTTACTTTTGTTTAACACTCTGTGTTTGTTCATGTTGCTTTGTGGAATGACTTCATCACATTTATGACCAGGGTCATAGATTGCATAAAGTTATATGTGATATGTGCATAAGTCATTAAAATGCTGCTCATATGATCTATTCTATTGATACGGTCAAGCATTTTTGGTATCATGCATTATCTATGTGTTGTAAATGAAATATATTGTAACCTTTACACTCACTCGATCTTTTTCATATAGGCAGTGATCACGTGATTAGTTCGAGTAGTGCCATATTAAATTTTTTTTACAGTAATGAAAATGAGGCTGTGAGGGATAATGGATTGTCGGTAATGAATGTGTGTCTGGTAAATGAAAATAGGGGGGAAAAATCAAGGCTACATAAGGACTGCAAAAACTATTATTGTAACCAAATACTAGTGGTTCAGATTATATTTTTATTCATTCTTTCTCATTTTATACATCATATGTATTGTTCTGATTATTATTTTTTGATAAAGAAGCTTTTTTCTGGGGATTTATATGCTAGCAGAGAAGATATTACTGGCCACTGGATGGATCGGGCGATCATAGCCGAGCTCTCCCACTGTCAGGCCACAGAACAAGACAATAAGATCTTTTGTTCATTCATGAGTGTTTTGGAGGAAAACTACACTTGTAAATAACAGTCAGTCAGTCATATATGCCATTAACACTTACAATCTCTTTGACATGTCACTCCACAGTTTGTTTGCTGCCCTGTGATCATATGCTTGTTGTGTGTATTCTCCCTCATTCAAACCAGTAATATTAAAAATATGAATAGTGATTATTATTACCTACTCTGCTGCTTTACTTTTGTTTAACACTCTGTGTTTGTTCATGTTGCTTTGTGGAATGACTTCATCACATTTATGACCAGGGTTATAGATTGCATAAAGTTATATGTGATATGTGCATAAGTCATTAAAATGCTGCTCATATGATCTATTCTATTGATACGGTCAAGCATTTTTGGTATCATGCATTATCTATGTGTTGTAAATGAAATATATTGTAACCTTTACACTCACTCGATATTTTTCATATAGGCAGTGATCACGTGATTAGTTCGAGTAGTGCCATATTAATTTTTTTTTTACAGTAATGAAAATGAGGCTGTGAGGGATAATGGATTGTACTGCCATTTAACAGCATACTGATTATTCAGCTGATGAAACATCAGTTTTAAAAGTTGTGAAAGTGATGTGATCTAGGACCTTTATACAGTGTGTGCCTTTGTAAAGACTCTGAGTCTATCCATCACAGCTTTGTTTTCAATATGGTCTATGTTGCTCAACTTGTGTTTTTTGGAGAAGTTGCAGGGTGGGGTGGCCTTGCTTTTCTTTATACCTAACCAAACACAAACATCTCAATTCAGATTCCAGTTCCTTGGTTCACACCCTCTTTTTCACTGGTCCGGACTAGTTTCACTGATGCCAATTCTCTACAGTTCCTATCGCATTATTAGTAGATCAGCTGACTGGTATTGTTATGCAATTAGTAGACACTGGCACAAACTGTACTGTGTGAACCGCATGCAGGTTGGGAGAGTTTCCAATGAATACTTAATGAAAGTATTGACAGGTCTTTCTGCATGCCCTCCTCTAACATCTGTTTTGCAAATAGGTGAGTGCCTTTTTTTTTTTTGGATGGTTATCAGCCTCATTTAATGTTGGGCCAGAACACAGAGGCTTATGTTCCACTTATCTGGATTCTCATTGGGTTTGAATGGTCAAATGACCATGACCTGAGCTGGTTTAGACTGGAAATGCTCCAGAAAGCTCATATAGGCCAAAACACCACAGGAAACATATAACCACATACAGCCAGAGACCACTATCGAAACCAGCGCTTACATTTTGCATTTTTCCTGCTTCGTTGGACTGAATAAATATTAATTTTAGATTTCCTGAATGTGGTGTAACCTACATACTCACCTTTATACAGACTTAAGTCTTGATTAGTGATAATGGTCAAAGCCTAGGTATAATTTCTCTGTAAAGATCATAGTACATTTTCTCTCTAACCTTTGTCATCGATTACATCATTTGTAAATTAAGTAGGCTACTTTCCAACATTGCACAACTAAAGATGTTAGCATTGATATCATATTTGAATAACTGATAGGGAGGGATGTCACTGCATATCCCCACTTTCTGTGATGCAAATATTTGAATCTGTGTAATAGATCGCACAAAATCATAGCCTTCAAATCGATTCATCACAGGCCCATGACAGCATGGTTGTTATCATTATATGCATTGGGGGGACTCAGTGTCTACCTCCGTATTCACAATAGCAGTCGATCAACATGGGTTGTTAAATGATAGATTCGTAAACTTTTTACATTTGCCCCCTCTTAATCTTATCAATATTTGGTTGCATCTTTATATGGCAATATCTTAAAGGTTCTGAGTAATGTTTTTTACTAAATGAACATAAGTAATTAAAATAGTTCATATTTAAACATAAACTAACATTATATGTATAAATATACTGTGCCTGTGAACAAAAAGAAACAAAAAACATGAAAGAAAACATGAATCCCACAAACAAACAAGTCAGCCGCGGACTACAAATCCCGTCAAACCCGTTATTCTGAAAGTCGATCACGTGACCTATCCGCGCATTCTGATTGGCCACGCTGCCCTCACGCGAGGGGCGTCACACTTGACACTCAACGATATCCAGAAAATCCAGGCAGGTCGAGCCAGTCAATCAGTCCATCGGATCCGCAGCGCCGCTCCGACGATAGCGCACTCTTGAAGGACAACCGCTCGCCGCTTACGGAGACAGGTGAGCAAAAACCCGACACTCCCATGTAGTCGATAGAGTATGTTTTAGGGTGTTTCTGACTGTATTTCTGCGCTAATGAAGTTGTTTGTGTCAGTATTGCTAGCTGACTAGCTCCCGTTGCTACGCTGCATGAAACGGTCCGTCTGTTGTTTTCCAGCTCTTTCTTAAAGGGAATTTGATTTTAAACGGTTTAACAGATCGGTATATTATCATAGACGCGTCTAAAAGCTTCTGACGAACGTGATGAACCCGAAGAATAAAAGTACGTGGTCTAAACCCTCTGTATTAGTCACTTTCAGACTTGTTTGTGCCGGTCTCTGAGTGGTGAGTGTGCCACTGATGGGGCTTTTGTTTGAAGTTTTCCTCCTGTCGTCTATTTTCCCAAGTTTTTATGCTCGTAAAGGGTTCTGGCCAAGTTTCACGTTGTTACAAGAGAGATGACAATAGAAGATGCTGTTTTTGTTTGGGTTGTAAACAAAACGGCTTCAATTTAAAGGAACAGCTCACACAAATGAAACATTCTGTCATCATTTACTTTTGTCTTCCCTAAAACACAAAAAGAGATGTTAGGCAGGATGGTAACTAAAGTCACCATTCACTTTTGGTTCATGTTTTTTCCAACACGAAGAAAGTAAAGGGTGACTGATGCTGTCATCATGCATAACATTTCCATTTGTGTTTTAAGGAAGACAGAAAGTCATATAAGTTTGGAACAACATGAGGGTGAGTAAATGATGATGGATGAGCAAACCTTTTAAAAAACAGGATTGAACTGGTAGAGGGCAAGCAAAAAGGTGTTTTTAGTATAGTGGCAGTGGAAAAAAATAGTAAGCATTCCAGTTGAAGTCTATGTTAAGCAAGTGTGAAAGTGGTTGACAGCTTGCTGTTGATCTTATTGACTTGTCATCACTACAGGCATTTCTGACCTAGTTTTCGTTTGCCTCCCATGAGTACACAAGTTTCTTCTCATTGTTTACATTGAGGCTGAATTCCCTCAGTCCATTTCATTATTTCAGATCCACTTCAATGTCATATTGCAGCCCAGTCATATGCTGGTTGTAGTGTTGTCACGGTACCAAAATTTCAGTATTCGGTACCAATACCAGTGAAAATCCACGGTTCTCAGTAACAAAGCAAAACACAAAAACATGCTAATTAAAAAATTGGACTATACTTTAATTTAATCCAAACTGTGCACATATCTAATTTTAAAGGGCTTTTAAAACCTTCTAGAGTAATTCAGCAAAGAGTATCAACTAAGTTAGCTTAAAAAAAAAAAAGCCCAGAATTGCTTTTCTGACTGATATGACACAAACAATGTTAACCATTTGTACATTCTCTAACACGCATATTTTAGATTCACAATTCATTTAAAAGCCTCTGGTGTATAAAAATAGTAAATGTCATCATGTCCTCCTGTTTTTTTTGTTTTTTTTTTACCCTAATAAAAGTTATTGGAGCATTAAATAGTTAATAAAGAAACTTAATTCTAATGCTCATTATATCGCGCTTATGCTAATGATTAACTATTCTAATAATAGCAATGTTCATTTCAATCCGACATTCAAATTAAAATATTGAATAATATTCATAACAGAACGCAGTTTCCCACAGACTTGCACTTTATTTGTGGCATATATATGCAAATTCATTCTCTGCCAGCAGGAGGCAGAGCGGGAGAGAGCGAGGTTTCCCCAGTAACGGCTGTAATCAAATAAGCACTGCGCTCTTTAATTTAATCCAAACTGTGCACATATCTAATTTTAAAGGGCTTTTAAAACCTTCTAGAGTAATTCAGCAAAGAGTATCAACTAAGTTAGCTTAAAAAAAAAAAAGCCCAGAATTGCTTTTCTGACTGATATGACACAAACAATGTTAACCATTTGTACATTCTCTAACACGCATATTTTAGATTCACAATTCATTTAAAAGCCTCTGGTGTATAAAAATAGTAAATGTCATCATGTCCTCCTGTTTTTTTTGTTTTTTTTTTACCCTAATAAAAGTTATTGGAGCATTAAATAGTTAATAAAGAAACTTAATTCTAATGCTCATTATATCGCGCTTATGCTAATGATTAACTATTCTAATAATAGCAATGTTCATTTCAATCCGACATTCAAATTAAAATATTGAATAATATTCATAACAGAACGCAGTTTCCCACAGACTTGCACTTTATTTGTGGCATATATATGCAAATTCATTCTCTGCCAGCAGGAGGCAGAGCGGGAGAGAGCGAGGTTTCCCCAGTAACGGCTGTAATCAAATAAGCACTGCGCTCACAAACGCTGCTCAGGCAAGATTAAATGAAAATGACATCTATAATTTTCTGAAGACAGTCAGTTTCCTTCAGAAATACAGTGACATAAAAACACCCGCACCGGGTTTCGACTTTGACACGTGCAGTGCTCATGTTTATTCAACGAAGTCAAAGCCTTTTGGAAAAATCTATTTGTGGCAGTGAGTTTTGATATTGTGGCGGGCCGCCACAATTGTGGCGGTGAGTTTTGATATTGTGGCGGGCCGCCACAAATAAATCAATGTATGGGAAACACAAATATTAAAAATTAAAATTAAACTTACCTGCTTGAACTCTTTCATTTGATCTGGGTGTATGTCTTTAAAGTGTTTTGTTAGTTTGGTGTGTTTCCTTGTTTTGATGTCGCCACGTCTCAGTGCTTTTATGAAGAGAGCGCATCTGCGCACCTTTCTGATAGCGCATCAAGAACCGGGTTGACCGGGTACTCGGTACCACCGATACTTAAAAAAGCCTGGTACTGTTACGTTTTCATTTGTTTAGTACCGACTTGGTACCAAAGTACCGGGTCTTTTGACAACACTAGCTGGTTGCTAAAGATAGACGTTAATCGGATTGACCAAGATATATATTTTATGAACTGAACCTATTATTTATTCATTCATTTTAATTGATTATTGATTATTATTATGCATTTTATTAATTTAACATTTTTGTTTATTGATAAATACCATGACACAACAATGTTATTCACAGGCAAAGTAACTGGTTTTGTTTGTATAATTACTCAACTTTTTTTAAACCGCACACTGTTTTTTTTTAAGTGATACAGCAATTAGTTTACAATTACAATACAAAAATCTGATTAAAGACCGTCTTGTTCACAAAACAACTATCTGATAAAAAAATTCTTAATGCATATGTTTTATTGTTGTAATTAAGCTAACCAAGATGGTGCTGCGTATGGCTGCCTCGTTCTGGAGCTCTCCAGTTGTTTTATTGTTTTTGTACGTTTTTCCTGTCTGTTGTTTTTTTTTTAAACACAATAAGTTTTACCAGGGATAAACTGCTAAACATTCGGCAGTGCACACCACACAATCTTCTCTATTTCTGTTTATATATATATATATTAGGGATGCTCCGATCAGGATTTTTGCAGCGATACTGAGTTCCAATTTCTTGTCATGGTGATCGACCGATGCCGATTCTGATGCTTTATATAGACGGTTTCATCGTGCGCACATATATATATATATA
>NW_015548309.1:1618621-1620466 GCF_001515605.1 Sinocyclocheilus anshuiensis | reverse complement strand
TCAAAAGTACAGAACTAAGCTTCTGTCACCAGAACAAATTCCTTGTATGTGCAAACATACTTGGCAATAAATCTCTTTCTGAATGTCATTCTGACTTATTATTGTATCAAAAAGCATAAATAAAACTTTTTTTTTTTTTTGCATATACATTATTTGATGCTGAAACATAAGAAAAAACTGTATTGCATTCATCATAAAAATAAAAAAATTCGTCATACTCTGTATTCCATAACTCTGTGTTTTTTGTAGTAAGATGAAGCCCTGTGTGCCACACTTTGGAAATATGTTCCAGGACAGCTAGTCATCTTGAAATAAATTGGTTATCATGGGACAGAAGTCTTGCCCCAAGCCAGTTGTACTTCCAAATAACTGGCATCTCCTCTCTCATGCATGTGATGAATGCTAAATATAATAGTGTAGTTGATCTACTACTACAAAGTGCATTAGGTTTTTTTTTTGTTTGTTTGTCGGCGAGGGCCTCTAAACAGTGTCTCATTGGCTATAAATAGAGCCTGTGCTTTTCAAAGCTGCCTGCCATCAGGTAAGCGTCTTAGACCAAACACTTGCCATTTCAAATTGACTGCCTATCTGTGTGTCAAGCAAGTGAAAGGCACTCTTTACGGTCCTCTCAATGACAGTCAGTGCAGCATGTCACATCCATGCACCTTTACTTAGTATTAAATGTGGACTGAGATATTAACAAAAAAGAGGTAGTGTTCACGGGAGATCAGCGTGTAAGTTTCAGTTGCTGATGTTTCGAAACCAAATGAACTCGCAGCCATCTGGACAGATGATGCAAAGATGTAGTTTGACCTTTGCACATTTAAAATGTTTGTACAAATATACATAGAACAATCCCAGACAGTGCTGCAATATAGAGATTGACCAATACAGATGTGTCTAATAACTGACAATTTAAAAAAAAATGTTATTACTACTTTTTCTCACTAATAATAAAATAATCATAATATAAACTGTTTTTATTATTGTTGTTATTATGCCATTATTTTATTTATTATTGTTTAGTATTTATATACACATTATTTTTAAGTAGTTTTTTTGTAGATTTATGCAAATACATACATTAAGGTAATTTGCTTGTGAAAACTGTTGTTTGATGGTGATATTTCATGCTGTTTGTTTTTAAAGAGCAGTAGACACGATATTAAAGAACCAATAACCTATTAAGAGGAAATTGTGAATGTTGGTCAAACCGATTATCGGTCCATCTCTCTATTATAGTGTCAGCAGTAGTTGTGGGCCTCTGCAGTGTGGAAAGGCACCTTATCAGAGAGGCTGATTGTGTGCCATTGATCGACAAAGCAAACATCTTTTAAATGTCAAGGGAGCCGCTCAACTCCTGAAAATTTTAATTGATTTTGGTTTGGCTTGTGGTAGGTGTGAGAGCATAAAGTGTGTTTAAATCCAAAATACAATGCGCTGTGCGGCACATCAGCATGTCATTCCTCACTTCCCAAAATCTGAACAAGGTGGGATGACGTTGCCAAGACGAATTCTTAATGCATATGTTTTATTGTTGTAATTAAGCTAACCAAGATGGTGCTGCGTATGGCTGCCTCGTTCTGGAGCTCTCCAGTTGTTTTATTGTTTTTGTACGTTTTTCCTGTCTGTTGTTTTTTTTTTAAACACAATAAGTTTTACCAGGGATAAACTGCTAAACATTCGGCAGTGCACACCACACAATCTTCTCTATTTCTGTTTATATATATATATATTAGGGATGCTCCGATCAGGATTTTTGCAGCGATACTGAGTTCCAATTTCTTGTCATGGTGATCGACCGATGCCGATTCTGATGCTTTATATAGACGGTTTCATCGTGCG
>NW_015548309.1:1617941-1618474 GCF_001515605.1 Sinocyclocheilus anshuiensis | reverse complement strand
CGCGGTGCGGCACATCAGCATGTCATTCCTCACTTCCCATAATCTGAACAAGGTGGGATGACGTTGCCAAGACGACCGTCTCCACTGTGGCTCATCCTGTTTGTGTAGATAATGTACTGGAGAGCTGCTCAGTAATCCATGTCATTTTGCCTTAGTCTATTCATTCTGACACCAGCAGTTTCTTTAGTCCTCTATGGTGAATTGGAGGTTTAGGCAAAGCTCTCAGTTTGACCTTGGTCACACTGGTTTGCTCATGAGCTGGGCCTGTGTCAAAGCAAATGAAGCATTTGACAATCTGGTTGTCAACCAGATTGTCCGTGGCAAATGGTGAGTTGTGAAGGACAGGTTAACCTATTTCTGCATCATGACTTGTAGTTATTATTATTCAGCGTCAGATATAGGGGTGTGCGATATTGACAAAAAATTAACGATAATTAGACGATATTTTGCTACGTGTGTTATTGTGCTGGTACCTTAAGGACTGCCGAAGACAGCTGACTCCTAATGTTTTTAATATTCTTCATATTCTGTGT
>NW_015548309.1:1609875-1617887 GCF_001515605.1 Sinocyclocheilus anshuiensis | reverse complement strand
CACATGTATTTTGTTTAATGCAAGACATGAATGCATTTAACCTGCGATTACAAATGCATAAATAATGGTTTGATATATTAAACATAAAACGTTGAATACTGATATTTGAAATGATTTAAAACATGAAAAAAATTTTAAAAAAGAAAATAAAGAAAAAGCCAAAATTTGAAATTAAAACCGCCAGCAGGTGGCAGCAAATCACTGTTAATAAGTGAGTCATTGCGATTGAACCGAATCATTTAAACGGTTGATTCATTCAAGAACGAAACACCGTCATGTTGCTCAGAGACACAAAACAGCACTGTGGCTGTATTCGGAATGATTTTTGTTGGCGAAATAGAGCAAAAACAAGCAATATGGTGTCTAAAACGTAAGTCTCTTAATTAACTTATTGTTTATTGAATTCAATGTCACATTTGTAATCATGGTAATTTTTGGAGAAAAACGGCACTCTTCGTGTGAAATTGAATAACTATATGAAGTGGTATAAATTAGGGCTGCACGATAAATCGCATGCGATATTTAACGCGCATCTTATCAGTAAAGCCGGTTCTGTAATCAGCGGTAAATCTCCATCACCTGCGGGCTTTCACATTGAGCAGCATTAACTACACAGAGACGTTGTTCACTGACGAGCTGCGCAAAACCACGTTCAAATTCGCGCGATTTTTTGCGCTGCTCATCAGTGAACAACGGCTCTGATAATTACGATATTATTGCAGACGATATATATCGCACACCCCCTAGTCAGATAGTGATGCACCAAACATTATTGACTGAAATCAAAAATATTTTGCTCTGATTTAGCATCGGAGGGGCTGAGGATGCAGTTCATATATTTTTAAACTCGGGTGAATGTCTATCACAATTTTTTCTAATATAGATTAGCAGTCTGATTTTCCTCTTTGACTCTCACAAAGGGCCTCTTCCTCTCTGACAGAAGTTCAGTGCTGCGCTGGTGGTCAGTCCTGGTCTCATGACCGACAGACGGCACACAAAGGCACCTCTAACCCCTTTCCTCGCTCTCTTACCCAGTCACATGACACACACACAACGACTGGCTCCAGCATAGTGTTGGGCGATATGGTCATTTTTCTAAAAGGTTTGCAAAATCAGTCAATGGTGAAAATCAAAAGTAGATTTCGCGCGAGGGAGCCTGTGAAAGCACCAATAATCAAAATAATATACTTTCAAACATACTGATAAAACATGTTAAATATAAAAATATTTAAAACAGCCATTTCATATATATTCGGATACAACAGTCATACATCGCTATTAGGACCGCGCATCCTGTGACAAGTTTGGCGCATCAGAGCACGGAAGTTATCGGTCTAAAAGGTCTGCAGTCAGTGGTGAAAATCAAAAGTAGATTTATTTTAAAGACCAACAGTTTAACACTAAATATTGGACATAAACGAACACGTTAAATATAAAGTATTTAAAACAGGTAAGTTCATATATTTGGAGTACATTTAAATTAAACCGATACATCAGTCATACAGCGCTCCGAACTGCGTGCCCCATGACGAGCCCAACGCACCGCCACAGCAAAAAAGAATGAAATGCGTTCTAACATAACTGTGGCATTAAACTCAGTGAGGGCTCGGTTAAAATATTGCACATATATCAGGACTCTAGACTCATTCTTCCCACTGGTCGCTCTTTTGCGACTAACTTTCTCAGTTGGTCGCACGAGCATATAATTTGGTCGCAAGTTTTTTTTTTGCTACAACATTTGATTAGGGATATGCCGGTATCAGTTTTTCATGTTGCTATTAAAATATACCTCTGTAAATAAATACAATATAAATTCATGTCTCACGCCCTTTAATGCCCTTTGAATGGTCTCATTTGAAAGCGGGCCTCTAGATGTACACCCGATTCGCGTTCGAGAGGGTTCCTCGAGCTGAAGGGATCCCCCGAATTTGATGCTGATTCGCTGCACCGTTACGGAGATATGACCGTTCAAAGTTTCAGTGATTTTCCATAGACTTAAGCTTCAAAAGCGTTTCATCCAGGTCGCCAGTAGCAAACAATGGAGCACGCTCTGCTGGACAAACTAAGTAATTACACCATTTCAAGCATTTTATGCGTTATATGTTCTGTAAAAAAAAATTTCATATCGGCGGCATATTCGCCGATACCGATATATCGGCAACAGGCTCATATCGGCCGATAATATCGGCAAAACGATATATCGGTCGGGCTCTAGTCGAATATCTCTGACTATCGTCGATACATGATACTATCGTCTATCGGCACAACCTTACTCCAGCAACTGCTTTTATTTTGGTTTCTCCATTCCCTCACTTGTTTTGTTTTAGACATTTTTTCCTTCAGTCAATAATTCTGATGTTGCAGCTGTGTATTTATGCGTCTCGTAGGGACATGGTAGTTAGCACCAGTAAGGTCTACTCTTTGAATATTCCTACCAGGGATGCTGAACACAATATACGTTTCTGTTGTGTGGTAGTAAAATCACGATTGGTTTGTGTTCTGTTCTCTCTCTCTCGCTTTCTGAAAGTCAGAATTAGGCTTCCCACTGTCAGGGAAATATCAAGGAATTGTAAAACTTCCAGCCCCAGATATTTACTGAATCTTTTATCTTCTATTATGTGTTGTTTTATTTTATATTTATTAATATTTAATATTATTTATTTAAATATTAACTAGCTTTCTATATTTATTTAAAATTGAAATACACATGTACAGACCAGTAGTTGGCGATGTCACTTTGTGATGAAACACTATGTCTGTTCACATATATATATATATATATATATATATATATATATGCATTCATATATTTAATATTTTGTATTTATTATATATATTTTTAAATGTTTTAATATAATTAAGTTCTTATAGCTAATGAAATAAAATATAAATGGCTCTGAGTGCAGTCTGTTACTACAAAATTATTTTTTTACATTTACTTAGTCTGCGTGAACCGGAAGTTGCTGCCGACTTTCAATATGGTGACGTATTAACATCTGAAACGGAGTATTGAATAGAGGGCAGGGTTTTATTTTTGCACTACTCCTCTCATTCCTCACTCACAGCAAACTAATGGTTGGAGGGGCGTGGTTATGCATATTCTGTCCCAGCCATCAAACTGATGTCATCAGAGAAGGAATGCCATTCCAGAGTGGAAGCAAATTATCAGATTTTGTTTAAGGATTAACAAGACAAACAAATTTTTTTTCAGTGGATTAACTTAAATGGATTAATTGTTCACCTTAGGACTAGCAATGTGTGCTAGCAAAATAAATATTGTAAATTTTGATTTCATGCATACTTTAATGACGCACAACTTAAAGACTGTTAAAGTTGATTTTGGCAATGATATGTTGAAGAATTTAGATCTTGAGAATCGATAGATTTTGTGTGTGTGTGTGAGATGTTATTAACATATGTGCTGTGCACATTTTACTTTCACTTTCAAATTTTCAATTCGGTGTCAAGCAATTGTTCGTTTGAGTTTTCCCTCTTTTCCTCGGATTTCTAATCGGCTCTAATCTGTATAAGTGTGTTTAAAAGTTCACACATCCCTGTACTCCCCGGTAAGCACTTTTGCTGACTCGTGTCTCAATTGATTTCTTTCTCAGTATTGTTTCTGCAGAAAAAGTCTTAGCTACACAATGGAAATCGACTACCTGCTTCTTTGGAAGTGTATTTTGCTCATGAATAGATTGTCCTTGATATCTGTGAGGCCGATGAGTGTGGTGTCGTCTGCAAACTTCAGGAGCTTGACTTTGCTACTTTTAGGAGCTTGCACAGCAGGCCAAGGAAGCAAAAGGGGTCAGTTTCACACTCCAGTGTGTCACATGATACCAAAATGGTTTGTGACACCAGAGAATGCTGAACTTGAGAAGAAAAGGGCATCGTCATGTTTTTTGCCAAACTGGACACAGACCATCGTGCAATTAGAGTTTCTAGTTGAATCTGATTTCCTGGCTTGTGAACACGCAGCTGTTGCCACACTTTTCATTTACAAAAGGAGTGAAACAGACGGATGCTGTCAGATTCACAGCTGTGGCTGTGAAGCCTCTCGCGTCTGTGAACTTGGTAGACTGCTCAAGGCTTGCAGCTGATACCAACTCAAATTAAATGCACTTCAGGCTGGCAGAGAGCGTTTGAAGGAGAGGGCTGATTTCAGTTATTAGTCAAATGCTGTAAATGTGGCGTAAAACCTGATCTGTATTTCGTCAGAATGTGGATGCAGATTGCTAAGAGATCCTGATTATCCTTATTAGCTTTTTAGCATGACTTGAGATATTTAGTGACAATGGACCTCAGGTGACCAGTTTTAACTCAAGTGCCATTGTGTGGTGTGAGTACCCTGGCAGGGCCGCAGGGTTTGCAACATCTGATTGCTGCAGTCGGGATTAAAGTATTGTATTTTGAGCTTGGATTAAGGCTTTGTCGGATCTTGTACAGATGTTTTCGACAAACCCTGCTATGTACTAATAGGCAGCATCACTGATTTCAAAACCTGTTGTGAAATGGGATTTATGAACTTTTGTGTAGTTTCATTGAGTTCTTACTCCGTTTATGCAAAGCCCATTGAGTCGTTTCCCTTTTATGTAATTTAACACCACAACTGACCAGATGCATAACTTCTCAATCATTTTGCTTATGCATCACCGTTGCAGTCACATGTATTTTACTGCCGTCTAACCCCATTCTTTTAGCAAGCAGAAGTAAATGGGCATTGATTGGAGCCGGTTTATATGTTTAGCTACTGATGTTTCGGAGCATATGATATTTTTGGCAAATGTACGATTGTTAATTACAGCTATATCAAGTAACAAGCCCATTGTGCTAATTATGGAAACATGATGAATGTGGGCTTAAGTGTTTGGGGTCAGAAATATTATTATATCTATTATAGTAGATTATATTTAATGTTATTTCTTATGTCTTTACCAGGTCCATCAGCGAGTCTCGTGTTCTGCTGTGAATCCACGGAGGACAGTTTTGGAGTCGAGCACCCTCTTGGTCCAGTCTGGCTCAGTGGTATTAAGAAAGAGCAACCGCAACAGGAAGCAAGCTGGACAGGGGGGAGGTGAGGGAGGACGAGGGCGCCGCCTTTGTCCTGAGACACAGAGTCTGTACCAGCAGCGATACCGACCCCACCCACACATCCACCTCAGACGGCCAGGAGGCCATGAGTGCCAGCGCAGATCACAGATTGTACAGCCCCTCACAGAACGGGGTGAGTGCAGAACCACAGAGGCCATTGCTATTTACTAATGAGAAACTGATTAGCTTTTGTCAGACTTAATCAGACTTGATCAACCATCCTGCTCCCTAGATATTGGCGTTGACATAAAAGACATAGGTCGACCACTGCTATATATCCTGTTTGTTATGGTAGTGGGGCATAATAAAGCAAAAAGCTAGACGCAGTGCATTAAGCTCCCTTAACCTTGGTAAAATCATGAACACACAACATTGAGTGATTTCTATCAGTTTAATCAAATACACCAATTTTCAATAAATTATATATTAGCAACAATAAGCAATTCCTCTGACAAGTAATTTAGTTAATTAGCCTAACTAACCATTTTAATGGTTTGTAGCAACTTGGCACATTAGAAATTCATTTGATGTGCCTTAACAGGTGTTTGTGTGTAGGCTCTTTCACAATGGCTCTTCTGATCAGATTTTAGACTCCGAACATTTATAATAAAAGTGTATAAACCGCAAACTTCACTTATCTATAGCAAAGGACACAGAAACCTCCATTTCATCCACACTGAAATACATGTATAAAGTATTTTAGGATCACAAGTAGCTTATACTGGTTGCTTACAAATTCTCACTCAATAAGAAAAGTGCATTCACTTGAGAACTCAATGGACTGTTTATAAAAGCTAATGAACTATTAACGAATGCTTTACAGTGACTGCACACACTCTAATTTGCATCTGCAGTCCATTATGGCCCTTGAGTCCAGCAGATTCATAATTTGAGGTGCGGCGTACAGAAGAATTGCACGGGGATCATGTACTTGTGCATTATTTGTTTCTGTGAGCTATAATTACTCGCTACAGTCCAATATAGACAGAGTTTTTTAGTATCAGAGGAGTCTGTACAGGCTCAAAAGATTGTCAAAGGATCTGTGGAGCAATCCAGATTGGTTTAGATGAGGATCATAGGAATATGCCTAGGGAGAAAGAGACGGTTACATTAAACTGGCTGAGTTGATTTTTTCCTGTTCATTTGGTTAGATATTGCTTGTTTATATTACGCGCCTGATTTTGAATAATTTGTATCTATGTCTCTACGTCAGCTACATGTTACACTGATATGCAGATAGCTCTAACATTGTTAGCAGATTTAAAGAGGACTCTTTGTATTTGCATGAGCTGTCTGTGTCTGTTATTTGCATGCATACAACACAAATACACACAGTGGTTGTGTATTGTGTAATCTGACTTGGGCAATGTTTATGTCAGTCATTGTGATCCACGTGGCAGTTGGCTGCCGAGGCTGTGGCGTGGTGTGGTCAGACAGGGCAGGTGTAAAACTATCCCATCCCTAGAGCAGACACCCTACTGGCTTTTCTGGTTAAGGTAGATCCACGACAACAAGGCCAGGCTGATGAAATTTTAAACAGTCCTCAGGACACAGTAATAGACACTGTTTGGTGTTTATTTTGCATCATGTTTTTTGTGGACGTGGTTGAGTATTTGTGTCTGATTGCACAATTTAGGACTAGCGTTTTTGTACAACTGAGAGAAATCTGTTTTAAATTTAATGAGGGTCTAATTGAATCATATGTCCATCAATACACAGGAGAGACTGGTGTGTGAGCATACCTGGAAAATGAGAATCAACTATTTTCCCTCGAGTATGCCAAAATTGTCCTGGTTCACACAAGCAGCTATAGATTTTACACTTTTGTGCATTATGTTAGCATGTTTTTCCCCTTGTATTTGAATATGCCTGTCCATTCATTTTTACAGTCCATATTTTCTTTAAATGTTGTTCAGTGTAAAGTTTGCTAGATGAGCATCTTTGGCTGTTACTGGACCAATTAGAAGAATATGGTGGTGGGATAAACTAATTTTAAAAGCTGGAAATTTGAGTTTATCACATTTTATTGGATTGTAATATTTCTTCTACTCTGAGAAATTTTTTATTCTGTTGATACCAAGCGAGCCGCACGAGTCCTGAAAAGTGAAGCCAAAGCATCTTGGTCGCCCCCAGGTGACTGGATGCAGTATCGGTCATAAACCCCGCCCTCTCCATGTAATGTAAGGGGACAAACTAAATAATTAAATTACACTTTAAATAATTTTTTTCCAAAGACATATTGTGTCATTTTAGGTAGTTCTTAGCATGCTGATGTAGGGCTGCACGATTAATCGTATTTTAATCTCGATAACGTTATCCACCTTTCTCGATTAATTAAAAATAATCGTCACGATATTGGCCAGCTCGTTATTTATCCTGAAAATGTGTTTTTAATTTGGCATTTGCGTTATCTTGCATTGCTAACAAGTCTTCACTAGCGTTTATTCTTGTGGTTGCCAGATGTGAAGAGATTAAGTCCCCAAAACAGAGCTTTTCTCCTTTAAGGATACACTTTCGGCCCGGTGTTTTATTTAATCTGTGCAATCTGGCAACCCTGTGCGCACATTTACTGATGGTGGAACAAGTGCTGATGATAAGAAAACATACATGTGCTGGAGTTTAACGATCTCTCCACAGCGATTTCTTCTTACATGAAAGTGTCATACTAGGGATGTAATGGTATGAAAATTTCTTATCACGATTATAGTGACCAACACAAAATTTAGTCGCACAGGCAGAAAAAATGGTCGCAGTCTGGAGCCCAGCTATATCATCTGAAGCCATTCCATATCTTAATGTGAGGGACAGAATTTAGGTTTACAGAAACTCATCTTCATTCTGCTGCAGCTGTCAGTCATTCTCCGCTCAGCATTCAAGCAGCACGTCACGTTCAGTTATGACAGTCAGCACGGTACAACTCCCTC
>NW_015548309.1:1598491-1609569 GCF_001515605.1 Sinocyclocheilus anshuiensis | reverse complement strand
TATATTTTTATTCAAATGTAGTTTTTCTCTGTAATGAGGAAGTGAGTATTTAGTGGATTGCGTTTAACAAAGGGTTTAAAAGAGTGACCATTAGTTTCACAAACACAGTGATATTCTGTAGTGGTGTAGAAAAAAAATATCACTGGTGTTGGATCGGTATTGGGCAGTTCTTAGAATTTGGAATACTCTATGTAATCTTACACTGCAAAATAATAACTCAAAAAAGATGAAAAGATAATATCATAATTATTTACTGAACCCATAAATTAATCAATTATATAATGAAAGCCATAAAAACAGACAATTCATCGTGATAATCGACAAAGCCCTAAAACAGACAATTAATCACAATAACCGTGACTATTTTTTAGACAATTAATCGTCAGCCAAATGTCATAATCGTGACAGCCCTAGCCCTAGTCAGAACCTTCAGAGGTACATTCACATAATTAATTCATTCATATATTCATTTGTATAATTCCCTTAGCACTCTTTTAAAACCTCCCAGCTTTTCCGCCCCGTTTTCACTCAAAACGAAACTACTCTGCGTGCTGTGCGCACGTGAGACTGTTACTTAAAACTGTGCTTTATGCTGGACAGTATTTACTTATCGCGAGTTGTTCAAATCGCGGTAATCTAATACGGTTTTAATGATAATTAAAAGATGAAACGGTAATACTAACCGTGGGGAATTTTATCATGATTTATCGTCAAACCGGTAATCGTTACATCCCTATGTCATACAGCCAATGTGTGTTTTTTTCACAAGCCATTTGTGCTGCGTGTAACCAGATTTGCCATGATCAAACTTTCACTGAGTTTCAATAATGGATCTATTGTGTTTGAGGAATAAATGCGCTTTTGCTACCTGTGGCAATACAATGGGGGAAAAAATGTACATAAATTGGAATTATTTTAAGTTATTTGAGGAGTTTCTAAAGTTTTTTTATTTTTTTATTTTTTTACCAGTTTTCATAATGTTAATCAGTTGAAAACGGCACGGCAATGTTATTATCAGTGTGTATTAACCTTCTTTGAGCAAATTTACTGCGCGATCTGAGTGGCTTGTCTCATTTGCGAACAAATTGTCACTTAGAAAATCTAATGTGAATACAGATTACAAAACACTAACCAAAACCATGAGTTTTGTATTATCATAGTTGTTTAAATGAAGTCGGTGTATATGTAGTCAGTGGAGGTTAGTTAAAGGACACATGAAATGTTATTGCATTTACCCTTTTGATAGAATAATCGTTATTAATAAGCGTGATTATAATTTTCATCAAAATAATCGTGATTATCAGTTTAACCATTATTGTGCAGCCCTATGCTGATGTATGTTCAAGTGTTCGTTTTTCTAATAAGTTTGCTTTTAATTAGTTATTTGATGCTATAAAAATGGGGTGTGGTGTCATGATTGTGAGCTTGCGATTGGGTCTGCGGGAGTTTGGGCAGGACTTTGATACCGCGGCTCCACATCACGACCACCACTGCCCAGACTCGGGCTCCAAAACAATCACTACTGCGCAGACTCTGGCTCCAAATGACGTCATTTTCGCAAGATGACATCGGCCATACTGAGAATGTTTTGGCTTCACTTTTCTATAGTGGAAGGAAGTGGAGATGCGTCGTCCATCTTTTTTACAGTCTATGGTTGATACCCATGAAAATATTTTTTTAAATCGGGTTTATCTAAATTTAGTTTGATAAACTAAACTTTAGTTTTACTTTAATACCTTTAGTAGGCTTTTTGCAATGAAATTAGCCAAAGAAGGCATTAAAAAACAAACAAACAAACAGCATGGGATGGGAGTTAATATGCATATAAATGTACGTTATATTCCGTTCCACCATGCTGTTTTAACACTAGAATGTGCCCTGTGTGACTGGTTCCTTACTACTTTAAAAAAATATTTTACATTCCTCATATGTTTTACATACATACGGTCTACAGAATGCAGTAGGCCGTTTAGTGAGCCTATCTCTTCCGCTTCTCAAAGCATGCTGTGAAGCTCACTACACTAGTACAAATACACCTGCAAACTGGGTTATAGGTCACAAAACATCTGCTAAACACACCTGCTTTTAGGGCTGCACGATAAATCGCATGCGATTGTCATGTGCATCTCGTCAGTAAAGCCGGTTCTGTGATTAGTAGTAAATCTCCATCACGTGCTTTCAGATGGAGCGTCATTTACACCACAGAGCCGTAGTTCACTGACAAGCTACGCAATATCGCGTTCATAATCGAATAGCTTGTGTATTAAATGCTGCTCCATTTGAAAGCACATGATGGAGATTTACTACTAATCACAGAACCGCCTTTACTGACGAGATGCGCATGACAATTGCATGCGATATATCGTGCAGCCCTACCTGCTTTCATGTAAGGCTTAAAGATGCTACGATCAATGGTTTTCTCATATTTAAGTTTTCAGTAGGAAGCTGCAGTGTTAGGGTTGCATTGATCTCCAGGTGCTACTATTCTTAATGAGAGGGGGTTGATTTCATCTGTTAGCTTTATGCTCTTTGGTTTTTCAAAGGTAACAGGCTGTTTTCCTCCAATCCGCAGCTCTGCCTTGGTGCTATGACAACAGTGTAGTTAGATGATTGGTTTTTGTATGGCAACAGCAGGAAGACTGGAGATCTATCGGCTCCACAATGTCAATTTTTAACCAGGAACTACTTAATTCAGGTGATTGGAAGACTAAGCCAGCCATTTTTTTCCTAATAAAGGGGGGTAAAATTGAACATCCGTCTGTCTAATCACTCTTATGGGATGATGTCATGTGTGACCTCATGCCAAAGTATGAACTCAGCCATCTGGTGAACTAAAAACTGATTAACTCTTCAGTAGGTATGTGCATCTCATGACTCATGAGAGGAGAAATCAATCTACATATAAAATATTGGTCACAGATTATTGGTCACTTTCTAAATAATAAAAGTATAGCGCATCCACTAATAATTATATATAAATTAATCTGTTTTTACCGATGCACACTTTTTAAACCGATGCATCGCATCGTTAACTTTTTATGCCGATGCACAGAGCGAATCGGGGAATCTTCCCATCCCTACTCTTCAGATGAATGACACTGATAACTCAGTCTCACCATACACAGTCAGAACTTCCCCTGGTGCTTTCCAGTTTGTGGTATTTCTGTGGTACAGCTTGTTCTCCTTTCTAATCAGAGACACATTATTCATTTCACCATCAACATGTTGCCTAATTGTACTTGTTAATTTCTGTAGAAGCCAAACTAGAGGAGTACATTTGTCAAATGATCTCACGTAAAGCCAGAATGTCTGCAAATTTGTAAACATTTGCAAACTGTTGAGTTCCTTAATAACAATTGCATTTGTTATCAATGTTTTGGTAACCAAAGTAACCAGTGCTTTTGTAATTAGTTTGATCCATGGTTCTCTTTCTGGAACTCGGGAAGGAAGATATTTTTGGATAAAGAGCATTATTAATTCCAGCTTCCTGTCCCTCCAGGGATTCGGTTAAAAAATCTGTTTTTGAGTTGTGTTTCTATGTGCACATGAAGTGAGAGTTTGAGTGAGCATGTTATTGTCATGTGTGTGACAACACTGGCGCTGGGGTTAGTCTGTATAAAGGTCAGTTCCTGATTGAGCAAGAAACTGTGGCTCCACTGTGCCTAACATGTGATGTTTATTGTGGAAAGTAGAGGACTGAAGACTGGTGGAGGGAAGGGGAAGATTAAGAAGAATGGATGGCCGGGGGTCCCCGGACTCTGTGGTTTTACAGAATGGTACTAACAGTAGGATTCTTAGTGCGCAAAGACGGAGGTGGTGGAAAATTAGTCCTATGGGACAGTTACTCTCTGGACAGTCTTGCTCCCATAAGGGTTTTACACAAAATCTGTGAATGCAGACTAGTTGTCGACCGATATTGTTTTTTTGACAGCCGATGGCCGATATAAAGCCGATATAATTTTATTTAATATTTAAGACATTTGAAATCATTTGAAAATGGATAAAAAAATAAATGTGTCAAATAAACATGCTTATACTTTAAATGACAAAGTATTTTTCACAAATAAACAAATATTTAATAAAAATATAATTAAAAGAAGTAAACACTGTAACCAACAGGGCACTAAGTATTCTGAGAAGTTTGTGTGCATTGGGAATCAAATTTTTTCAAATAAAGCCAAGGCAACACTCATTTTACATACAGGACGCAGTGAAAATGACATTAATATGACATTGGGCAAAAGCATGAAGAGCAGCATAATTTGAAATCATGAGTTTAAAGTTTGTCGATCGCGCATATCAGTGAAGCTGAACTCTCCTGTCCGCATTCAATTCGCACGGACCGACCGTCATGCAGAGTACACGCGATCATGCAGGATACAAATGCACACTTCACAAGATCTCACAGCTGGATTCGACTAAGTTTGCAAGGCTTTTGAAATTAGATGTTCATTAGTCATTCAAAGATTTGTTTAAATAATGTAAATGTGTATTTGCTGAATGCTGACGGCAAACATTCGTAAACTCTGCAAACATACTTCATAAACGAGAAAGTATTATAATGTTTGCCTTTCTATTACTAACAATATAAAAGCAATCGTTATAATACTTTTTTGTATACATTTTAATTCCTTTGTTTAACAGTTCTATCTGATTATTAGACAGACTTCTGTCCGTGGACAGAACTGTTAACGACGACAGCGAACAAGAGGGAGAATGTGAGCACTGTGTGGTCAGGTGCTGCTGTTCTCAGCGCCGTTAAAATAAAAGTCCCGCTACGAACGCATCGGCCAAACAGAACTTATCGGCCGATGCCGATATTTGAAAAATGCCAAATATCGGCCGATATATCGGTCGACCACTAAAGCAATGTGTGAATAGCTAGCTTTGTGAGTATCCAGGCAGTGTATATCAGGCTAATCTTACTGTAACAAAGGTTATCTATGTGTAGCATTTGAGAAGGTATTAAAATAAAAACACATTTAAACACAAGCTAAGCCATGACTGACACTCAGTCATGTCATTTATTTTTCTGCTAGCATTAAATGATTGTTATCCATCACAAATAGTGCTGGCCAAACCTGCTTAGCTGGATTGCATTCTGTTTCGCATTCTGTTTCAATGAACCAAGGACAAATATGTTGTTTTGCAGGACAAATCTGTGGTTCAGGCTGTAAGCTGGGGCAATGTGTGGTGCTCTACAGACAGGGAAATTAACTAAACCTGTTGCTTCCAGGAACTTCTCAGATGGTTGCTCAATCGCAAGGCCTGGAGTGCACATGCAATCATATCCATAGATTTTACTCCACGTCCAATTCTGCTGACCATGACTGACCTTCAAACCTTGACTGATGTTATCAATGCTGAGATGAGGGGAAACTATCAGAAAGAGACTTTCACTACACTACAGTTCAAAAGAATGGGGTCAGAAAGATATTTTTGTAAGAAATTAGTACTTTTATTCAACAAGCACACATTAAATTGATCAAGAGACAGCAGAGACATTTCAAATAAATGCTGTTCCTTTGAACTTTCTATCCATTACAGTTTAATTGCATTTTAAAATAAGTTTTTAAATTGTAATAATGTTCCACAATATTGCTGTTTTTACTGTATTTTTGATGTATCCTTGTTGAGCATAAGAGACTTCCTTTTAAAACATTAATAAAAAATACTACCAACCCCAAACATTTGAATGTTAATGTCCATGGTAGCATCTGACCATTGCTTAGCCTATCAAATCTACATGTACTTTGGGGGAATGTAAGGGGAGTAACTTTCAGATGTAATAAAATGTTCTGGTTCAGAGATATGTAGGTGTGGTAGCTGAACTGTTGTAGCCTCTGAACTGTACTAAATGAAACACGTGGCCCTCCCACTGAGACTGTGCCATTCCAGAGGCCAGCAACAGGAGGTTTCCAGCATTCCTGGAATTGAAATGCACAAGGTCATATCCCTACCAAACTCGTGCTACTGTACCAAACCTCGGCTTCTGTTGTTTGTCACCGAATACATGCCTCTCTCTCTCTAAAAATGTCTCATAAGGTCTTTCATAGTCACCTTAAAGTGTCGTGCATATGTGCTACATTATTTTTATATTCCCAGTGATGAGGTGCCAGCATGCTTGGCTTAAATATTTTGCCGGTCTTTACATGGCAATAAGGCTGTCTATTGAAGTTTGAGCAGTGTGTAGCACCATGACTGCTTGAACCCTGTTGACTTAATGAGGTCATATAATGATGGAACATACCTTCACATGAACCTTCACACTGTCTTCACCAGGCCCGACGTGATAAAACGGCAAGCTATTAATCACATCTCTTCCATGAGTTTATGTACTAACCAGTTGCATCTGTGAGACACAACGTTTTGAGGGCCGGTTGGTTTCTGTTTTTGTCCTGCTCTAACTATAACTTCCATATTGGTGTATTAAACATCAATCATATTCTGTCTAGATATGATTTTTGGCAGCATTTTGCTTTCAGTGAGCACAGTATAATTAATAGACGCTGTAAACTTGTAATGGTGTGGCTAGTTAGAACATACTGTTTTATTGAATCTATAAAGTAGAATGTTAGATGTTCAAAAAAAAAAAAATCAGTAGATTACAGCAAAGCAGTTTTTAGGCTATTCTTTCATGGTGTTTTTGAGTACAAGGCCTGACCTAGCCCTTCTCTTGTAAAGTAACTCGTATATGATTTGGGTCTAATCTGACTTTTTTTAGACGTGTGCTGGAAAACAAAATGACCTGCCATCCACTAGTTAATCTCACACAAGACCCCAGAGCTGACAGTAATGCGAATTACATAATCCGATTACTTTTATCCAAGTAACTAGTAAAATAACGCATTACTTTTACATTTTCAACAAAATATCTGAGTTACTATTTTTAAATAATTAACGCAACTTACTTTGCTTTGAAGCAATAAACTTTGCTTTGCCATGAGGCTTATTAATTTCACTATTGGTGTGAAAAGGCCTTTACAGTTGCCAAAAGTATTACTTTTGTTTTTTTTTTGTTATTAAAGGGGTCATATGATGTTGGTAAAAAGAATGTTATGTTGGTATGTTGGTAAAAAGAACATTATTTTGTGTATTTGGTGTAATAAAATGTGTTTGTGATTTTAAGGTTAAAAAAAATTATTTTCCACATACGGTACATTATTGTTTATCCTCTATGCCCCGCCTTTCTGAAACGCGTCGATTTTTACAAAGCTCATCGGTCTGAAAAGCGAGGTGTGCTCTGATTGGCCAAATACCTCAAGCGTGGGACGGAAATGTTACGCCCCTTACCATACTGTGATGCCCTGTCCGGCCGGAGCGATGAGACAAAAACATTAAAACCCATTATAAACGAGGCATTTGTTGTATCCAGTGGGGACATAATTATGAATTATAATGACTGGTACTGTCTTTACGCGTTGCATTGCATCGCACCGCGTAAACATAAAACCATGTCTGCATTTGTGATCGGAGAAATGACAAACAACAAGCGCTACTCTACACTGCTCAAAACTCGAGTTTGAATCGTCAGTGGCAAATTCTTTAAATATAAAAAACGTACTTACAGTCTGTGAGTCAGAACAGCCGGCATTGTAGTCTACTCTACCAGGATCAGGAAACAGTTCTCCATAAAATGCGCTGGACACATCGGAATGTTTTGGGTTGAACTGTTCTGGAACAGTGTTGTAAATACAACTTAACCACTGGTTTTAGGTAGGCGTGGTTGACTCTTAACTTTTATAAAGAATATCTCTTTGGATTTGAGACTTAAGTCTTTGCAACTTTACAGATCTTCTTTATGCACCAAGAACTTGTAACACTCCAAAGAGAAAGGAAAAATTGAAATCGCATCATATGACTTTATGACTTTAACAAAACAAATATGCAGGCCCAACCCAGGTGACAAAAAGTAGCCTAATGCAAAAGTATTGTAATGCATTACTTTCCATAAAAAGTAACGAAGTAACATAATTAGTTACTTTTTTTATGGAGTAACGCAGTATTGTAATCATTACTTTTAAAAGTAACTTTTCCCAACAACGCTTAAGAGTCAAATAATGGAAATGTACGATTTTCCTTGATTCTTTGAAATTAAGGCATGCAAAGTACTATATACACTACTGTGCAAATCAGAGAGGCTTGGTCATGTGAAACTAATTTACAACTGTTTGTCCAAGAGACCCTGAATAAAATGATATATGGATACTCTTTCGTTTGTCTTTGCTACATGAACTTCCCTGAACTCTAAAACTTTAAGTGCATGTATTCAGCAACCGTACTGCAAATGCAGCCACTGATACATTTTGACCGTACGTGTTGCTTTATTTTCACCATATGTGACCCTGGACCCCAAAACCAGTCATAAGGGTCAACTTTTTGAAATTGAGATTTATACATCATCTGAAAGCTGAATAAATAAGCTTTCCATTAATGTATGTGTAGAGGTGGAACCTCTTGAGTGTTCTGATAGACCTTTGAAAACTGGCGACTCCGGTAAGTGATAGTGAAGTGACATGTGGCCAAGTATGGTGACCCATACTTGGAATTAGTGCTCTGCATTTATCCCATCCAAAGTGCACACACACAGCAGTGAACACACACACACCCGGAGCAGTGGGCAGCCATTTTTTTGCTGCGGCACCCAGGGAGCAGTTGGGGGTTCGGTGCCTTGCTCAAGGGCACCTCAGTCGTGGCATTGAAGGTGGGAGAGAGCGCTGTACATTCACTCCCCCCACCTACAATCCCTGCCGGTACGAGACTCGAACCCGCAACCTTTAGATTACAAGTCCGACTCTCTAACCATTAGGCCACGACTTCCATTATATACTCCTCTTAAGAGAGTAAAGGGCTCAGAGAGTCACATCCAAGAAAGCTTTAATGAGTTGGGTTTATACAGGCCACTTTGGTGATCATAAATGTATACAGGCAAAAGTATTGGGGTATTTGGGGTGTGTATGTGTGTGTGGTCTGAAATAGAGGAAAATTGTGTAAATTAGATATAAAATATTACAACCTTTCTATTAACTTAGTACAGATGTTAAACATTTACATTCTGAACATAAACCGATAAGTAATCATCAGTGGTCTGAAATTCTCTTACAAATTCACAGTTATGATAGTGTAGCATCTCAAACTATCTTAAAATGGCTAACAGATCAAGATTTATATTAAATAACAATGCACTATTGCACGTGAAACTAGCATGTTAGCTTCCTAACGTAGATTAACAAATAACATAATACTTTGCAAATATGCGTTTACAAGATTAACAACATCACAATAACATCAACATTATTGACATGCATGTTTCTGCTAGAGAATGCAAAATAAACGTACTTTTCTGCATGAACGCACAACTTTAAAGTTCGGATGCTCACTGTGACCCAGCGCGTGTGGTGTATAAAGCGCAGTGTCTTAAAGGGAAGGTGTATCAGTAAGATGAAAGATATGCGCCCTCTAGTGGTAAAATACTAAAGTGAAACTAAAGGAAAAGACTTTCCTACAGTATGATTTGTTAGGATAGGACAATATTTGGCCGGGATACGACTATTTGAAAATCTGGAATCTGAGGGTTAAATCGCCTTTAAAGTTGTCCAAATGAAGTTCTTAGCAATGCATATTTCTTATCAAAAATTAAGTTTTGATATATTCACTGTAGGAAATGTACAAAATATTTTCATGGAACATGATCTTTACTTAGTCACCATGAAATCAAAATTGAAAATTCGTATTTTATTTTGCAAACTAATTTTTTTCATGAATATGACGTAACTTGATGGAGGACTGCCGTTGATCGTCGTCGTCATCCTTAATAAATAAAACATTTATTCATGCTTGGGTGTCGGCTGTGAATCCAGTGGAGAGAAATCCCCCACCACTAACTGCAAACTGGCATTCAGATCTGCCTCCATTTTGTTAGCAACGCCCCAGCTTCCAACGATCCAATCAATTCCCGAAGGACGAAATCAAGTCCCGCCCTCTCATTTCAGATGTCGTTTCACTCTGATATATGTCACAGTAGAGAAGAAAAGACAATCGCAACTTCCATTTCATGCCGACTTTAATATCCTTATGATTTTTGGCATAAAATAAAAATCGATTATTTTGACCCATACAATGTTTTTTTTTGGCTATTGCTAAAAATATACCCAAGCGACTTATGACTGGTTTTGTTGTCCAGGGTCACATATGTGGTCTCTTGTTTCTGATCAGTGAAGGAAAAACATCACTTAAACAAAGCTTTTAAGATGCTGGCTGTGTTATTAGGTAGCAGGTGGCGGGAGTCTTACAGCTGAGTCATTCTAAACCCAGCAAATCAGACAGTCTGCTTGTCATGTAGGCTTGGGCGAACATACTGAAGAGTTCAAGTGCATTGGAGTACTTGAAGTGTTTGAAATTTCTTCTTTTCCCATCAGGCTCTGTAATAAACCTACATGGTTGTTTTATGAGGTGTAGAGCCAGTACTTTTTCTGTATTTACTCTCCCTCTTTCCTTTACACAGATCTATACAAGTTGTCCCAGCTGTGTCCTCGGCAAACAAGCAAACAGTTTTTTTCCCCTCTCACTGGCAGGAAAGTGATTGTTTCTTGATGATCTCTAGAAAGGGTCATTACATCCATACCAATCACTGCACGCAGTGAGCATAACACTGCACTTCTCCGTTACTCTGGGGTTAAGGGCTGTGTGGTGTGACCAAAATCTTATATTAGAGCATGAGTCATTTTAGAACACAGTAACAATATATATCACAATATAGATTTTTATTGGAAATTCGGTAGAAAAATGATTTGTATATTAAAGGGGTCATATGATGCGATTTCAATTTTTCCTTTCTCTTTGGAGTGTTACAAGCTCTTGGTGCATAAAGAAGATCTGTAAAGTTGCAAAGACTAAAGTCTCAAATCCAAAGAGATATTATAAAATCTGTGATATATAGGGCTGTCGCGGTGAGGGAATTTCCCTTGGGGTAATTTTGAGTGGCTCAATAGCGCGGAATGCGGTATTACCGCCATATATATATATATATATATATAATTTGTGTGTGTATGTGTTACGATATAACTAACGAGGTCATA
>NW_015548309.1:1597227-1597429 GCF_001515605.1 Sinocyclocheilus anshuiensis | reverse complement strand
TTTACACGTGTAATGATGTCCAGTGACTTGTTTGCATTATTTATGCATTATTTTATTTATTTGTAAGACTTTTTATGACATTTGGTAATGGGAGAGTAAAATTATTTTTTAAAACGTACACTAGGCTGCTTAGGCTGCTTATGTTGAAGTGTTTGGGATGTGGCTTTTAATGATGAGACCTTTTTTGTAATCAAAAGTATAT
>NW_015548309.1:1553469-1596768 GCF_001515605.1 Sinocyclocheilus anshuiensis | reverse complement strand
CTTTAGAAGGCTCAGCTGACCAGCTATGCGTCGATGCTAAGACAGAGATTTCGCTTTCCTTGGACATGACAGCCTATTTTCACAAGTATATATGACTCTGCCTGGAGGACAGGCGCAAGTAATCGCGCGCGCTCAGTCGATCTCTCTCTCATTCACTGTCTGTTTAGTCTTGTTAAGTGCAAATCTACGGAGCTTCTGTACAAATCAGCGACAACCTATTTTCACAAATATATATGACTCTGCCTGGAGGACAGACGCAAGTAATCGCACGCGCTCAGTCGATCTCTCTCTCGTTCACTGTCTGTTTAGGCTTGTTACGTGCAAATCTACGAAGCCCGAGCCTCTGTACAAATCACCATGGTACATATTATGTTATCATTACTAACTTGTTTAATATTTAGTCCACATGCATGAAGTGCAAAACGAGAAGGGCATAACCTTACGAAAAAATAAAACGCGCAAAAATCGCGGTTGCTGCGGTTCTTGCATTCCTCTGCGGTTTGCTTGTCAATAGCGCGGTATTGCGATATTGCGGTTATCGCGACAGCCCTAGTGATATATATAATATCGATATATATAAAAGTTAAGAGTCAGCCACACCTACCTAAAACAGCTCGTTCTAACACGCTCCCACATATCTACCTCACTTTGTGAGAAGATTTGCATAACCCCGCCCAAATGTTCACGAAAAAGAAAGAAGGCGTAACTTTTATTCTCACTGTAGTATTGTTGCCGCTGCCGCCATGACTTGAAGACGCTGTGTGCTTCGTTGTGAAAGCGAAACTACTTTGTTTGGTCTTCCAAAAGAGGACGATATCCGCTTCGTCATGCCTGGAGCTGATCTGTGTTGGTCGCTGAGGCAATACATCAACTTAGCGCTGTGGATCGCCGGATCGGCTTTCACCGTGGACGAAGCGGAGTCCAGCCCGGGGTCGTCACATGTGCTTGCCGCTCCTTCGTTGGATCCGCCGGCCACGCCGTTCTCAACCCCGTCGCCTCTGCTCACTCTAGAAACACATTTCATTACACCAAATACACCAAATAATGTTCTTTTTAGCAACATCATATGACCCCTTTAAATAACCATGTGGATGTGCACACACTCACACACACCAAAAATAAAATAAATATATTTTTATAAGTGTATCATTATAAAACTATTAATAATTTTTATCATGATTCTATATTTTTTATAATTTATAATATTTTAATAATAATATTTATAATATAATATGACCCATTTATATGGTTTTAAACTGTACATTTTAATCTGGGAAAGTGTTGATTTTGAAAGCTGCAAAAGTTACAAAACCACCTCTTAAAATTGTGGTTGCAATTCTCATGTTGACAAATCTAATCTGATGTGAAGAGGTGCCATTTCCTTCATTCTGCACAGGTCGGAGAGAGGCCCTTTTTAGGCATAAAGTACCCTAATAGGTACGCATAGGTAGAACTATGGATAGCATTTAAAGCGTTAGGACAGACACCACATGTTTAATATGCACACATACTCTTGTAATGAGTGAACTGAACACGGCTCCTCTTCTTGACAAGACAGACACACTGTTAACTGGTCTGCCTTTTAACCGTGACCTCTCTGTTCACAGGTTTACTTGTCCATGGAAGTGTCCCAGATTTTGCTTGTTAGATGGATAGTTTGTCAGGTGAAAATATATTTAGGACTCTCAGGAGTCTATTTCACTGTATTGCACAATGCCTGATTCATCTTGTTCACGCTCAGGGCATATATTGACCTATAACCCTTCAACTACACCTGTATTTGATTTGTGATATTTACTAATGTCCAGACATTGTTTTTATTGTTTTCTAAACCCATACTTTCTAAGTATTCTAAGTATTAAGCTTAATTTAATTGATTTAATTTATTATATTTGTCTGGTTTTATTATCTGCCTGGCATTTATATTATAGTATAATATAGTGATGTTCTCATCTCCTTCATAGTGAATTTTTAATTAATTAATTTGAAAAATAATAGTTGTTTTTATTTAGACTAAACCTATTTTAAACTGATGACTTTTGACACACTGGTTTTCATAAATGGTTGAAAAAATAAGTCAAAGGCAGTATTTTATTAATCATAATTTTTATTTTCTGATAATTGTATAATTTGATATTTTTAATGCTGATAATTGTATAATTTTTATTTTAATTAAAAGGTAGTAAATCAAAAAAATATTTACATTTGATATAATTAATTTAATATATAAAATTAAAAATATATTTGTGTTGCAAATATTAATGTAATATATTATTGATATATTTTTTCTACTTTTTTGTTAGTCTCATTGTATATTTTTTTTATTATTATTTTAATTGGTAAATTTACATTACATTTACATTTAGACATTTAGCAGACGCTTTTATACAACGCGACTTACAAATGAGGACAAATGAAGCAATCAAAATCAACAAAAGAGCAATGATATGCAAGTGCTATAACAAGTCTCAGTTAGTTTAATGCAGTACACGTAGCATGTTTTTTTTTAAATCATATAATAAAAAGAAAACAGATAGCTAGTGTTAGAGGCCTTTTTTGCTTTTGTTAATTAGAAGTCAGAAAGTCAGAATTATAATTGTATAATAAATAAAAAGAAAACAAATAGATAGAATGCAAAAAGATAAGAGAAGCAAGTGTTAGTTTTTTTTTTGTTTTTTTAAAGAAAACAAGCGGTTAGTAAATAAATAGTGCAAGTCTAAAAGGGGCAAAAAAAAATGTTTAAATAAAGAATAGAATTTGAATAGAGAGTGCTAGAGTTAGAGGGTCAAATAAAGATGGAAAAGATGTGTTTTTAGCCAATTCTTGAAGATGACTAAGGACTCAGCTGCTCGGACTAAGTTGGGCAGGTCATTCCACCAGGAGGGAACAGTTAATTTAAAAGTCAGAGAAAGTGATTTTGTGCCTCTTTGGGATGGCGCAATAAATCGCCGTTCACTTGCAGAACGCAAGCTTCTAGAGGGCACATAAGTCTTAAGTAATGAATTTAGGTAAAGGGGTGCAGAGCCAGTGGTGGTTTTGTAGGCAAACATTAATGCCTTGTAATGTCACATTTGATCCATTCATCCATTTTACTTCTTGTTTGAATTTTGAAGGCCTGTGCAGTTTGTCTTTCTGCTAATCTGGTAAAGTTTAATCGCTGAACTCAAGGCTGAATAAGTTTAGAAACCATTGAAGCATGTCTATTTATGGACCTGCCTTAAAGTGCTGCCGGGCTGAAGCAAAAAGTATGTGCAAGAACGCAAGTGTCTGTTTGTGATTTTATTGACTGACTGCACCTAATTACAGAGTAAAAGAAATGTGGTTCAGATGCGTTCGCTGTTGAATCTTGTCTTCTGTCATCTGTGTGCGGTTACACTGTCAAAATGGTGCTGAACTCACTGCAGTGGGACCCCTGCTGGCTATCCACTAGAAGTGACACTGATGCCCCAGCCCAGGGCTTTCAAGGTCACCTAAGTCCATGACTTTGCTCTAGTCATACCTTATTCTGTTTAGGACTCCCTCCAGCTGTGTGTGTGTGTGTGTGTGTGTGTTTCTTAGTATCAGCCTAAGGAATGAGGAGGGGGCTATTCTCAAAGCTGCTAGGGAATTAGTACCACGCTAATGCCATGTCAACGCTGATTACCGAGATGCTGAATGTCCCACTGGCCAAGTCTGATCCACTTAAGAGAGGCTTGTTAACCTGTGCTACTAAACAACACCTCACACTTTCACCCTCTGCAACCCTTTCTCCTTCTATCTTATCTGTTTGTCCAGCAGTTTGCCACAGATTTGCTACAAGGCAAAGCCGACTTGATATTTATTCAATGCAGGCTGCTTCGGGAAAGCGTGTGTGTGTGTTTATATATCTGAGCAGTGGCAGTACCTGAGAAAGTGTGTTCACCCTGATACTGTTAATAGTTTGTGTTAGTGATGTTTGCACATGCACCCTAGTGTGTTCAACATTGTATGTTTCATAGATGAGCGTATATAAGCCTCTTGGGGATGATCTTTATGCCCCCCCCACACACAGTGCTGATTGTTGGTATAAGCACACGCTGTGCGCAGAGATAAATTGGAGCAAGTCAGCAGGGCTTTGCTTCCAACAAACAAAGCGCTGAGAACATGCCACAAGCAAGGTCATACCAATCAATTGCAGTATTAATTAAATTGAGTGTGTGTGTTTGTGTGTGTGTGTATTGGAGAAAGTACTTGAAATGCTTTTTATATGGGTTCTGAGTTTGTGATGTCCCGGTTGATGGTTTTTGAGTCAGGATGGTTGATTAGTTGTCCAACAACTGACTAGTCTGTTATTGAGGTTTAGTAGTGAGTTTAACTACATTTATTTTCATTTTTGAAAACGAATTTCTGTCATTTAAATATTTTTGAATATTTGAGTGCAATATTTATAGAGATGCATCTTTACCTTTTTATAAAATGTAATAATATATAAACCTATTTCATTGTATTACAATATTTTGTTTTATAGATAGATAGATTTTTTTAATTTTGTATTTTAAATATATGTATATAAATATATAAACAAACAATATTGTGCATTTTATTTTTTTTACATATATTTTACAAACAAAATACTTTTGTCTATCTATCTATACATCAGATATATTTACCAACAAAAAAATATATAAATGGATAGATGAAAGATAGAAACTATATATTCACTGTGCCAGATAATGCTGAAACCTGACTTTTTTGTTTCTGTGTGTTTTCAGTGTCTCTTTGCGAGGAGGGTGTTACACGAAAAGGAGGAAACGACAGAAAGAGAAGAGGAAGATGACGAGGAGGAAGAAGAGGACAAGAGCTCTGACGAAGGACTTCTGCTACAGGCACACCACGCCATGGAGAGGATGGAGGAGTTTGTGCACAAGGTCAGACTCTCAAGTTCATCTCTCTCACACACACACACACACACACACACACACACACATTCATTTCACAGCTGAGACCCGGCTCACACTCCGAAAACACAGATGTGCATTATCATTGAGTTTATATGTCAAGGGTCATACGGTGAGATTAAACACATGACATCAGCGCACCTCACCCGATCTGAGTGATCACAGCTGCCTTTGCACGAACACGCCACAGTCCTCCAATACGGAAAACATCCCTGCCAAACCAGACGCCCATCTTCCGGCTCCGGCAGCCTCTCATCTCAATCTTGTATTGAGAGTCTGCCATATGCAGAGGAACAGGAACTGAAAGCAGTCCTTTGTAGCATGCGCAGCAATGCTGAGCCTTATAAACCAGCTCAAGTTTAGTTTGCTTTTTGAGCCCCTTCTGCTTTAATGGCTCTTTCCTTCCTCTCCTCTCTCCCCCTCTGGGGAAGAAGCCAAAGCTCTCTGTGTCGAAGAGCAAGCACAGTGTAAGATCCAATCAGTGCCATTCACTATCAGCACTCAGGTACAGTCTTGAAAGGAACACATCTAGGAAGACTTTAAAACACAGATCCTGACAGATGACCGAAAGGCACGTCATGGAGTTCAATCAAACAAACTGACCTAGTTTCAATTGTTTTGTTTTATTTATATAAAAGTATGTCCTGATACACACAGAGCTAGGAGCGGTTCTCTCAGCAGATACAGCATGTTCATTGCCTCTTTGCTCTCGGCTGTATTCACTGCCTGAGAAACCAGGCAACCTAGTTTTATGAAAACCACACAAGATAAAAAAATCCAGACTCAGATAGATATATATCTCCCTTTGGAGTGGACTTTGAGATTTGTAACTTTCTAGATCTTTTTAATGCCCAAACATACACACTACACACTGACTAAAATTAAAAAACTGAAAAAGCATAATAGGACCCCTTTAAGTAATAATAACTTAAACAAATACAGGTAATTTACAAAATTAAAGTTAATTGAAAGTATGTTTTTTTTACATATTAAAAGTTTGTTTTATAGTAAAAGCAGACAACTCCAACAGTCGTTTTTTGGCAAAAGCAGATAACTACACATTTCGTGTTTCAGAGGTAAACAAAACCAAGTAATTACGTTGTTGTGATCATAAACTGTATGGATGTGATTACACGCAATACACGGAGCTTTTCCCTCACTATTGTAATGCGCTGCTTTTGCAAGGTTCCGTGAAAACTTTTCAGCTTTTATTTTCCTTTTTCACCCTGAAGAAGATATCACCGGTTCATCAAGTTCGTCGAAATAATCCATCCTCGATCACTTTTAGTCAGCTTTGACGAAACTCCTCTCAGCTAGCACGTCTTTTCAAAGTAAAAGTAGCCTTGTCACCTGACCTGAATACAGCGCGCTGATTCGCTAAAATGGACTTAGCGGCTTTTGTTCAAAAACAAGGACGCTTGTTGGCCTCTGCTGTAAAATGTGAACCCACGATGCCTTGAAAGTGGACAAAACCGGCTTTTTTGACAAAACGTGTTTAGGGTTCAGATCGCGCTATATGTGGAGAATAATGCACGGCAATCAGCTAATTTTCTTTGAAAATATATATATATTTATACACACACTCTAAATTCATAAGTACCTTTTCTTGGGAAAGGAACATAGTCTACGCAATTGTGCATATGAAAATGTTATGCTAAGATGTTGTTGTTGTACTTGATGTGTTCTTTGGCCCTAACTAGACTCTTTAAATGAGAGATCAATAGTTCACCCAAAGATGAAAATTTGCTGAATATTTACTCACCCTCAGGCCAAACAAGGTGAGTTAGTTTTTTAATCCGAATAGATTTGGTGTAATGTAGCATTTCATCACTTCCTCACCAATGGATCCTCTGCAGTGAATGGGTGCCATCAGAATGAGAGTCCAAACAGCTGATAAAAACATCACAATAATCCACAAGTAAACCCATTCAATGCAGATGATTCACTGGTGAGCAAGTAATGTAATGCTACATTTCTTCAAATCTGTTCCTACAAAGAAAATAACTCATCTCTACACTTTGGATGGCCTGAGGGTGAGATCATTTTAGCAAATTTTCATTTTTGGGTTAACTATTCTGTTAAACTGCATGTGTTATTCTGGTAGCTTGCTATAAATTTCAACTTGCTTTGTTGGATTCACAGGTTGTTGCGCCACCTTGACAGAAGTTGACTTGCTCTGCTGAGAATGCAGTGTAATACATGTACATGCAATAATACACAAGATTGTGTACCTAGATTTGTGCTAACATACTTCTGTAGAGGATGTTTTGAGCCTTAGAATTATTCTGGCTCTTTGTATATGTAATTTTTGCCTGTGCCTTAACTCATAATTACTGTAATACTTATCTCTTGCTCTCAACCTCTCTCACATATACGGATGGACCGTGTAATTACTTTCTGAAGTCAAATGAGAGGGCTTTTTTCATGCCAACTAGTAATGCTGACCGGAGCTTGGTGTAATGACATGTCAAAGAGTGGCCAGATACATCATCTTTTCAAAACTGCAGGGTTGCTTTTGAGATCTTACAGTGATGCTTTTAATTTTGTGTCTTAGATGTGGGAGGGCAGATGGCGTGTCATTCCACATGATGTCCTCCCTGATTGGCTGAAGGATAATGATTTCTTGTTGCATGGGCACCGGCCGCCCATGCCCTCCTTCAGAGCTTGTTTCAAGAGCATCTTCAGAATCCATACAGAAACAGGCAACATTTGGACACATCTTCTGGGTACGGAAAACACACCTACAATCAAAACAATTTTTTATTTTTTTTATTTGTACTTTTTAGAATTTTTATTTATATATATATGTGTATGTGTGTGTGTGTGTGTGTGTGTGTGTGTGTGTATATATATGTATATATATATGTATATGTGTTTATATACATGTATGTTTATATTTAAATTTAATTAAATTAATAATAAAAATAAATTAATCATTACATTCCAATTAAATAAAAACCAAAACTACTCCCACGTCTAAACAAGCACTCTTCTTGTTTCTGTATAACCTGTCCTGGATACAGCAATCAAACAAACAACCAAATAAATAAATAAAAACAAATAAATATATATATATATATATATATATATATATAGAAAAAAAATGTAATAAATAATTATAGAAAATTATATCACCATTATAGAAACTACATCAGAGCAGTATGCAATCACTTTATGCATAGCCTGACTCTGTGCTGGGTAAACAAGACAACACACATACACACAAAATATAACATCAAATTTAAATATTTAATATTTATTTAATATATTTATAATATCCATAATAAAAAATAAATATAAAATAAATGGAAATATACAGATATAAATGTATATAATAAAATATAAATATTAAATTTAAATGAAATTGCATTTAAATTAAATTGAATAATTACGTCAGAACAGTAAGCACTCGCTTTCTGCATGCTGTACTGCCACCTAGTGGATAAATGTGATCATTCTTTACATAACATTGAATGTAGGGGCTGGTGTAAGGTCATGCTTAACATAATAGACTGTGGCTCTAGGTAATGGTATTGATCGTGAGGTGAGACTGTAATGTGCAGCTATTGATCTTCACCTTTGGACTTGTGGTGTGACTGAGCCATAATAGATGAAGCAGATGTTTAATGTTGATCTACTAGTAACTGCTGAGCTTTCTGATGTGCTTTGAGTTCAGTTTGATTTCGATTTTACTCTTTGTACATTTATTGATTTATTGTATTGACCTGTAGAGGGGAGGGGCCTCTGTATAACTCTGCCTTAAATGATTAGCATTTATTGGGTTATTGAGATTTGACACACACACACACTCACACTCACACAAACACACACGTAACCAGTATTTCTCTTGTATCTCCAGGCTGCCTATTCTTTCTCTGTCTGGGCATTGTGTACATGTTCAGGCCCAATATGTCATTTGTGGCCCCGTTCCAGGAGAAGATTGTCATCGGCACGTTCTTCCTGGGGGCCATTCTCTGCCTGTCCTTCTCCTGGCTCTTTCACACAGTCTACTGCCACTCAGAGGGGGTGTCCCGTGTCTTCTCAAAGTAAGCACCTGCAACACTCACTGCAAACAATTCTTCTTATCCACCTTTTTTTAAAGTGAGTGCTGAGTGGACGTGGCCATTTGTAACTTGAATGTGCACAAAACAGCTTGTTATGCTGCTTGATAATGTATTATTGTAATTATAAACAGTGGTTTGTAGCGCAAATAGTTTGACCGTTTATTGCTCTTTATTCCTCTAACTATTTATCTATAGCGGCTAATGAATCTGAAGTCTCGCACGTTCACAGAAAATAGCTTACTTCCACGTTGCAAAAAAAGATGATAGTATTCCCAACTATTAAGGAATTTTAACTGTGGGTAACAATTTATTATAAGGTTCTGTACTTTAATATTAGTTGATGCACTAGGATCAATATATGGCATTTATTAATCTTTGTTAATGTTACTTGGTAGATATAGTTCTTCTTTTTTTTTTTTAGTCCATAATACACTTCAACTAATGTTAATATAAATTATTTTAACTTAAAAAAATTAATTATATGTAAACATTAACCACGATTAATTCTATTATATATATATATATATATAATTATTTTTTTAAGTAAGTTAAAATGATGTCAAGAAAGTTGATGAACCTTTTTGAAATGTTTTTAAATTTCTCTTTAAGTTTAGTATATTTAAAAAAATTTAAATTAATGAAATGTTTTGTTTTAATCATGAAATGATTTAATTTTAATATATGTAAAATTATTTTTAAAATCAAGTTAATTTAACATTTTCTCTTAACCTCCTTTCTCTCATTCTGTCCTGTCACAGGTTAGACTATTCGGGCATTGCGTTCCTGATCATGGGCAGTTTTGTACCTTGGCTATATTACTCTTTCTACTGCTCCCCTCAGCCCTGTTTCATATACCTAATAGTGGTGTGTATTCTGGGGGTCGCTGCCATCACAGTCTCACAGTGTGATTTCTTCTCCACGCCACAGTACCGTGGAGTCAGGGCCGGTAAGATGCAATCTTTATTGTTCAGGACATTTTCTTCTGCATGCTTTTGATCCGAATAGACTTTATTGTTCTGTCCTGCTCTAGTACACCATAACCTCTAGGAACAGTGTAACAAGAAGTAGCCCAGTAACAGCCAACCATAAAACTCCTTTTCTCCTAATTTCTACTTGCACTCTATGCATGTTAATTTTGGAGGTATAAAAACATCTAATAACTCAGTATAAACAGTTAAATGAATACCTGTCCTGTGTCTCAGGTGTGTTTGTGGGTCTCGGCCTCAGTGGAGTCGTCCCCACGCTGCACTTTATGATCACTGAGGGCTTCCTGAGGGCCACCACCATGGGTCAGATGGGCTGGCTGTGCCTCATGGCTGTCCTGTACATCACCGGAGCTTGCCTGTACGCCGCACGCATCCCCGAGAGATTCTTCCCTGGCAAGTGTGACATCTGGGTGAGTCGATGTCCTGGAATTCACACACTGAGTTCACAATGCAAAACTAGCCTCTCATTACATTTAAAGTCTAATCCGTACCTTGTCATTATTTTGCAGTTCCACTCCCATCAGCTGTTCCATATCCTGGTGGTAGCAGGTGCTTTTGTGCACTTCCACGGTGTGTCCAACCTGCAGGAGTTTCGTTACACAGCTGGCGGAGGCTGTGCGGAGGAGGGTGGCGTGTGAGCCCCATGTCCTGCGGTGCTTGAAACGCACCACTAGAGGGAGACAACGTTCCTCTTACCTTTGCCGCCAACCACTGTTCCTTCTGCCCATGAGGGGTAAACCTAAGAGGACAGCACTGAACGACAAAGTTACCCACCTTTCTTATTTTTCTTATTTTTCTCTTTCCGTTTCTGGTTTGTTCTCTGTTTTGCCCCTTAAATAAAATACATCAAGGGATAAGGTGGACACAGGTTGAGGATGGCAGTTTGTGTTTCCTAAGATCATATATTGAGAAAGAGGAGCTTTTTGGCTTGGTCTATTGCTGTTTGGTGGTCTGTTGCTGTTTTTTCTTTGTACAAGAAAAAGAGTTAAACTCAAAAACAAACAACAACAAAAAAAATGCAAATGTGTGAACGTTTCTTGGGGTGGGCAGTTAGCCATTTTAAACTTTTTGATGTAAATAAGATTTCTAAAATTTGGGTTATATAGATTTGTACAAAAATAAAGTTATAAAATGTTTTTAAAAAATACATCATTATATCATTATATTGTTTAACGGAGGTAAAAGAGAGAACATGTTATTCCAGGGAAAGAGGACCCATCTGGTTTCGAGTCGGAAGCGGCCAACCAGATGCCTCGGTGTTCTGTTATCCTAAGCACAACTGTTAAGAGTTAAAAACACACCTGTAGGCCAGTGGGACGCCCTGCACACGATGGAGCCGCCAGGATTCAGCACTCACATACTCCGCAGGCCTTCATATCACTGTCAGTGCTGTTTCCTTCGAAACAGAAGGCCGGTTTTCCATCTTTTGATCATTTCTCTCTTTTTCACTCTGTTCTCGTTTTATTCATCTTTGTGAATGTTGACTCAACCCGGTTTTGAAAAAAAAAAAAAAGAATCGATGAAAGACTTGCTTTTGCAAAGTACATAAAATCATACTTTTGCAGTGCAAGGATGCATTTGTTGTGTAATGTTCTGTGTTCACCATCTGTATGTGATATAATTTATTCAAGCGTTTTCATGGAAACATTACAACAACCTGTAATATTCCACATTTAAACATGAGCAATGTTTGTTTTCTCAGAGATTTTTACATGCATTGATCATTATTTTAATTTTAAAATAAAAACTTTCATGACAGTTGTGGTGGTGGTTGTTGTTTTTTTGCTGCTGTAGTTCTTTTTTGCGCCAAGTTAATGTTTTAACTGTTGCTAGCTTAATTAATCACGACATTTGCAGCTCGGGTGATTGGCTCAAAATGAAACCTGGCAGTAAAACTGAGACACCTGTAATGGTCCTACTTACAAGTTGCACAGTCGTGACTCAAGTAGCCTATCCAAACAAGTGGACAAGCTGTACCTACATCACTTTTACACATCCTAGAAAAATAATGCATGCTATATAACAAATAATTAACTTGCATAAAGCAGAGTTATTAGTTTTACATTGTTTCACTATAAGCTCTCATTAATATTAAAGAATTAATGTCACTTGTAATCACATTATTCCTGACTCCACATGAACACTGGCATCACCATTGAAATTAACATGAATTATAACGCATAACTTTCCAGGTATTATAAACCTTCAAACAAACACATAATAAAAGCAGTGCTTTTTAACCTGGAAATGGCTTACTGTTGTCCTGAAACATTACAACGGCATAGCACGGCATTTTCAAATCAAGAAAATATCAGAAATACTGAAACGTCATTTTCTGTTCTTCAGTCCATTTCTGTCCTTAAGGAAGGCACTGACTATGAATTTTAAACAACTACAAACTTCAAGCTTTTAAAACTACTTAAAACTTCCAGGCTATGGCTTTCTCGAGACAATTTAAAGTTTGTCTACAAACTTTTCTATCTAGCTGGGGTTTTTTTTCTAAATCAAGTGGTTTTAGCTGGTTTTTCTTTTATTTTCTTTTATTTTTTTGTTAAATGGGCTGGTTTTAATTGGTTTTTAACTGGTTTTTGCTAAATGACCTGGTTTTAGCTGGGTTAACTGGTTTTAGCTGTTTTGGTTTTAAGCTGTTTTTTTGCTAAATCAACTGGTTTTAGCTGGTTTTTAACTTTTGTTGCTAAATCAGCTGGTTTTCGCTTAATGACCTGGTTTTAGCTGAGTTAACAGTTTTTTAGCTGTTTTTTTTTTTTTTTTTTTACTTTTTTTTATACTGAATCAGCTGGTTTTACGCTCTTTTATGCTAAATCATTTAGCTGGTTTTTAGCTTTTGTTGCTAAATCAGCTGGTTTTAGTTAAATGAGCTGGTTTTAACTAGTTTTTAGCTGGTTTTCGCTTAAATGAGCTGGTTTTGCTATTTCAAACTGAAAACCTTTAAACTTCAAGCTTTTAAAACTACTTCAAACTTTCTGGATAGGCTTTTTCAAGCCAACTTAATGGCTTAGTTAGTCTTAGTTAGTCAACTTAGTCTTGAAATCTACAACTGCATAATACGAGGCTCTTCAATACGGCAGTTTTGCATCCGCTCCACTAGGCGGCGCAAGCGGGTTTCACCTTCAGTCTGACTTCCTTGGCTTCTTGACAACATGACCCTTGATGACAGTCACAACAACAACACGTGCAGATCCTGCAGATGGTTTAGTCTTAAAAGCTGTTAATGTCACCTTGACAGCACATCTTTCCGCTCAACTGCAAACACAACTCGACTCACAGTCTGATAAAATGAGTGTCACGCGACTCACCTGTAAGTAACTTTCTTTCCGCATAAAGTGAACTTCTGTTGTCTTATATGCACTATTTAACAGTCGTTATGTTTTGTATAAATCTTTGTTCCAGTTTCTGTATGTTTCTGTAAGATATGCCATAGCAGGGCACCTTTGTCAGATTATTTAGATTCATGTAATGATAGACTAAATGTGTTGTTGCATTTAATATGTCGACATGGACACTTCAAAGCGAACATACTTGGACTAAAAGCCTCAAAACCTCCATTTCGATGAGGTCTTTAACCTAAAATCATGTTTAAAATGTGTTTGTTATTGAACAGCTAGCAATGACTTTCTTTGAAGGTTTATCACAGAATGTCAGACCTTTAGACTAACAAATAAATCAGTAGTTGTTGCTTTACCTTTTATAATCTTTGAATGAATATTATGTTATATAAAATATTATTAAGTGAAATAATAAAGAATCGTACTATTTGTTTCTTTTGAAATTGTAGTCGTACTGTCAGTAATATTCTAACTATCTCTGACCTGTTACCACTTAGATTGTGCTTTTGTTTTTCTTTATTATCAATAATTTTGTGATTCTGGACAGTCTTGCTGCTTTACTAGTGTGGATTAACGATCTTAATTAATGAAGTTTATGTTGAAGCATTTATATATTAAATATTTTTGAAACCCAATATGTAAATGTATATGCACATTTATTTAATTAAAAATGCCTAAGAAATAAACTGGGGAGAAAAGCAGATTGAATTAAAGATTATTAAGGGTACAGCATTACTTAAGGATAATAGACTGTGATGTTTTTACACTGTTTAGGAATTAAATTTATGTAGTTAACTTACATTTATTAACTATTATTTAAATTTAGATTTTTTTTTTTTATATTCAATATGTCTGTATTTCTGTCTTGACTCTCCAGAATAAGTGATGTCTTGTTGGTTGTAAACTCGTCCGGCTGAAGCAGAGCTCTGGACGTGTGGACAGACATTGACTGTAATGATGGACAGGTAATGTATCTCGTGTGAATGTGTGTTCTAGTGCACTAATCATGTAGGTTACCATCATTTTCTTTTTGAAGGGCCTCCTCTTTGAAAAGCAAATGATGGTAACCTAAGTAGGTGGGGAAGGGACGGGGGATGAGAATTTTTATGCAGCTTTATTTTTTTTTCAGTCTGTGCAAAAGTATAACCTCTGCGGGTCACGGTGCTGGAAGCTCCAGGGGGAGACCGTACTGATATCCCCCTTCTTCAGGCATGCCTTCACACACACTCCAGCATTCACTCATATCGCAGAGACCTGGCTGGGGTCAAACCAGCAACCTCTGAACCCGTGAGGCAGCGCTCATACCTGTGAGCCACAGGTCTCTTGTTGGAATACATGAAGGAACTTATATTTGACAGTTTACCTGTGATTTCCCAATAAAGATGTTAAAGTAAAGTGTGTATGTGGTTTTTGGAGGAGAGATTTGAACCCATGTCTCTATCACAAACTCCGAAAATGTGTGTTTATCCACTAAGCCATCATGGATTTCACATGGTGTTTTGGCGTTTGAGTGACTTTGTTGGCTGAGACCAGTTTAAAGTAAGCAATAATGGGATTAGAACCAGGACTTTTATATGTGAGAGTGAAACCTTTAACCACTGAGCCACAGAGATTGTAGGTATGTACTTGTTTTTATTTTTAGGGTCATTTAGATTTTAAGTTTAAGTTCAGGCTGAGTAAAAGATTTTATTGCTTCTGTGGGATTTGAACACGTCTTTGTTGTAGTTTCATGATTCAAAGTCACGTTTAGCCAAAGCACCACTAGGCTTTTATATTGTTTGACCCTCAATTTAGGTTAGACACAAGTAAGTTTAAAACTCTCTATATTTGATTCAGTACTTTCACACCCAAAGGTAAACAATCCTCTGTACCACAGAGATTGTGTTTAAGGCATTTTTTGGTCTTTTACATTAGCATTTACTACTATCAGTTTAATTATTTGTAATTTAAACCTCAACAGTTTCTTTTTCTATAATTAAAATATAGATACTACTACCAGTTTATTTTTTTTTATTTTTTTTAAATCTCAAGACTTCTTTTTCTATAATTAAAATGTAGTATTATAATACTACTTATTATCTGACTAAACACAATTATGTGTTTACTTTATTCTTTATGAATCATTGTTTAGTTAATATAATTTAATATGTAAGTAGTGTATTGCACTCTTTTGTGATGATTTTTGTGAGTTACCAATCTAAATCAAGTCTAATATCTGGTATGCACTATTTTACTCCAAGAGGGTAAGAGCAGAAAAACAGACCCATAATGCATTGCAATATTAACAGCCAATCAGAATTACTATCACAATCTGTATGTTATTTCATTGTTTTTACTCGTTAATAAACACACTTGCAAGAGAGAGAGAGGACTAAAAAATTACACCCTCCAGTGATGTTTCTTGTGAATTACACCACTACAAATCGAGTCTAATAAATGCACTATATACCTCTGCAAGAGGGTGAAAAAACATAACGCATTTCAGTATGAACAACAAAGCTATTTGCACTATGCTCTGTCCCCTCTTCTGTTAAAAATAACACATTTATTAACAAGAAAGTTAAAAGGCCTAAAATGGTGAAGATTAGTTTTTTTTTAACTGCACCACTGCAAATCGAGTCTGACGTCTTTAAACAGCCCTTGTGTGGTGGTATTTGTGAATTACAGCGCTGCAAATTTATTTATTTATAAGTACTTTATTGACATGCTTGTTTACATACAATATTGTCATTAGACACAAAACAAGTAATGATGCATTAATCATTAGGGTTAGGTCAATCATGAATCAATTCTAATTGGCTGCCCCCTCCTGTGGTGGTTTTTGTGAATGACACCGCTGCAAATAGAGACTAATGAAATTAAACTGGATTCAACCTCCAGTGGGGATTTTTGTGATTTACACACTACTGTGTCAATTACAATCGAGTATAACATAAACATATATAACATCTAATTCCAGTTATAGCTTTCGTTAAGTTTACATATGTTGTGTAAATTCTATGAAATATTATGAGAAAATGAAAGTAATCAATATATAAATCAATATGCTAAAAGTTGCCAACCCTGGATGTTATAATAGGGAATGATGAATGTATGAGAGCCTTTTTCATTAGGCAGTAAAGCCAGTGAACTTAAATAAACCTAATAATATCTGGGTCATCATAGGCATGACACAGCAGTAGGCAGAAACAAGTAACCAAATTGTAACATTTAAAAGGGTGATCTAGCTACGTTCCACCAATAAGAATAAAGGCTGACAGTTAAAATGGCTGATCTAGCAAAATCCACTGACGAAAGCATCTTTGAGCACAAAAGCACAAGTGTGTTTTAATACCCATAATGTCCATGACCTAGAACAGTCGATGCTCAAGATTTAGACATAGTGGCAAACCAGCTAGCCAGAACCAATGAAAAATGACCGGAACAAAGAAAAAACAGAAATGACCAAATTTGGAGAGAATAAAGGGTATATAACAGATGAGTAGACAAACAAAGACTTTGGAATGATTTGGAATGCGGTGACTGTCTTCCCGGCTTTGTTTCTTTGTTGAATAAAGTCTTATTTTGACATCTGGAACTCTGCTTCTCGAACTTCATTGGCCACACCAACGAAAAAATCCACAACACATATTAAAGGTCGAAGACAGTAGTTACATCCAACAATGTGTCCAGTTGTGCTAAAGGGGCTTTTACCCACCTTATTCCAGTAGAACATCTACTTCTGTTCAGCACAACGCCCTTAACACAAGCCAAGCATTGAAGAGTAAACACTAGAGACAGATTTCATTTATACCCTTGGCTACTCACACTCTTCACAACAATACAATAGAACGGCACAATATGTTAATTACAATAATATTTAGTATAGAAATTGTGGATGGATAAATTTGCATTTATTTGTACAAATGTAGACAATGTAAATAGCCTATAAATAACTTTGATACAATGGTGTTATCTGCAATGTCATATTGTGAACTTAAATATAAACTTTAATACAGTGTTACCTGCAAGTACTGCGGCAATGCAAACGTAAATATAAATGACTCTGATACCTGCACTGCGGTAATGCAAACATGTAAATATAACATATAAGTAACTTTGATAAAGTGTACATTGTTGTGTATATACAAAATATGTTCGTTATGGACAAACAAGCAGCCAGATGGTCAAGGCTGTAACCAACAAGTGGCAGATGTGGTGGCGATGGGGCATCTTGATGGTGAATAATGTTGCAGGTTGTTTCTGCTGATATGACAACACACTCCCAGCCTAAACCTTTCCAAAGGCGGAATCCACCAATGAATCCTCACTGAACATCCTGATCGTGGTGACCAAAGGGGATGTAGTGCTGACAAAGTCCTAATACAGCTCGGCCACTGTGAGGACTGAGAGGCAACTCACTGGTGACACCTCTGTAATGTGTACTCCTGAAATAAAAACAAAAAAAAATATTAAAGTAAATTCCCTAATTTTTAATCTGTTGTCTGACCTTCAATATTTTACATTATATAAATTTTTACATTATATTCATCATTATAGTCATGCAATGTATTTGTATGGTTAGAAAAAACTAGTGCTCGTAATGCTCTCAAAGGCCTCTTAAAATCAATTTCAGGCAAATACTGTTCTATAATTTTAAAATAAAAAAAAGTAAATTTTTGACACTGGTAGTGGGACAGTCCACATACTGTGTTATATCTAGGCCTGATCTCATACTGTGGGTATTCTTTATAAATTATGAGTTAAGCAAAAAATGTTGTTTGTGAGTTTATGTAAAGTACTATTTTGATGAATTTTTTTTTATTTTGAATAATGACTATTGTCAACAGAAATGCTGTATTACTCACCGTTCATCCAGAAATCCTATGCTATGTATCACTGGGATTTAGCTAGATTCGCTAGTTGAATATAGCATGAGAAAACTCACCCTCAAAGTGTCGATGTAACTCCAAACTTCTCCTTCTTGCTGTTAGGAGTGACAGCTGTCTGTCTCACAATGCGATTAACATCGTTCACAGTAATCCAGGTAAGCACTTTTAAAAAGCAAGTGTAAAATATCACCATCTCCTGCGACTTCTCCACTGTTTACGCCGCAAAGACGGCTTCCGGCGCTGCACCGGATATAACTGAGCTGGCTGAAGCTTGGAGAGGGTGGTTGAATACCAGAGTTGCGATACTCCCATAGACTTCTATAAGAACTGAGAAATGCGGATTGAAGCCCATTCATTTTAGTTTTTCTCAAGGACAATCGCCAGAATGTTGAAGAAATTACATAATTTTTTTGACATTTTAACGCAGTTGACCTCTCGGAAATGAAACGCATTATAGTAAATGCTTATCGTTAGATAATAGAGAGTTATACTATAATTGCAGTTAGATAATGTGAGAAACTCCTTAATAGCGACCATAAGCAGATGCTAGTTGTCATATTTTTAAGTTTTTATTCTTTCTGCAATCTTTCTCTCCCTGTAGGAGGTTGAATGAGTTTCAATGAAGACTACCCATTGAAGGCAGTAATACAATACAATAAAGAGTTTCGCTGAATGCAACAGGTTGCCTTGTGTTTTTTTTTTTAAACATTATTTTAAACTTTTTTTATTGGGTTCAATTCCCTATTTGCTTGCCTTTTGTAATATTAACTTGTATGCTTATATGAATATCACAAAACAACACTGGGGTGTTCATAATTAACCTTGTTAAATGTAACATTTAAAAAAAATCTAAACTTATAAAAACTGAGTGTTTGTTAATGTCTAAATATACATTCAAACGCAAAACCTAAAAAAAAAAAAACAAGTAAGCAATTATGACCGGCAAAACTCTTTTGAGCAACTACAGTAGAGCTAAATATTGGTAGGCTATATTTATTAAACAGCCATACAGGCATCTACTGGTTAAACCACGGCATTACATATGAATATTATTTTTTTGGCCACCAAATGCCTCTAATTTGCCTCTTTGCACTGGACGTTAAAAACCTTTTCTCCATTTTAACCCTAAATACTGTCATGATACATGGAGTAGACAACTCGGTGAACTCAGTCTTAAAGGGGTGGTTCACTGGGTTTTTTCTAGGCTTGATTGTGTTTATGGGGTGCAGTCTAACATGTGTTAACGCTTCGTTTTTTTAAAAACGCATTATTTTTCACATAATTTACCTTTATTCCACACCGCTCTGTCCCTTCTCTGAGAAACGGGCTGATCATTTCCTTCTTTTATGAAGCCCTCCCTCAGAAATAGGCGATGGGCTCTGATTGGTTAGCTAGCCCAGTGTGTTGTGATTGGCTAAACCGCCTCTAGCGCGCGTCTAAACGTCCCGTCCCTCACCTCGGCGGCATGTGCTCCGGTTGTATTGTAAACAACGGCGTCGTTAGTATCGCTTATCAGTTTGAGCCCGATTGAGAAGCAGAGGATATTATTGAAGAGGATCGTGCAGAACCTGTGCAAGCATGGCTTTTAATGTCTCATGCTTTTAGATAGGCTGTTATTTGTAAATGCTACTGCTTATGTTAGTTTTAATATACAGTTTTATCCTGATTAAAGCTTAAAGATGATATCTCCGTTTGCATTGAACTTTCAGCTTCGTAACTTTGCAGATACTGTTTATGCCGAAACAGCAACATTAGACACTAACTAACATTAAAAAAGTGAAATCGCAATGAACCACCCCTTTAACTTTATTAACATGCACGCTCATAGAACAAACTCTGGCCCTGCCATCAGCGGCAGCCTGCATGCACTGGCACCGCCCCCGTTGCCCAGCAACACTGGACCCCCACACAGAACAGCCAATCACAATAAACTGTTTCAGTTATTATTAACTATTTCACCACAATACTACACTAATTGTAATATAAATAAGCTTATTAAGAGAATGTTTTATTTTAAATGGCCATTCATGGATCATAATTATTGCACATATTTAGTACCAAAAATCTCCTCAAAATATTAACTAAATAGAACTGGACTAAAATATAGTAGAATTATTGAATTGATTAAAAGTTACACTTAAGGTGTTTGGCTGCACTTGACTGCCAAGGAGTATGAGAACATATTAATGCTCTCTTTATCACTCCCCAGAATAGAATGCTATTGTAAAGTGTAGTCAGCGTAGTTATCAATGCACATAATTACTAGAAATTGCTGCATATTTAGTGAAACTACTGTCTGTCCCGATTAAATCCATTCAAACAGATTGACAGTGCGGAGTTGTTTGGAACTATTGAGAGCTCCATGAACCACGTGACCGCGTGGCGGCGAGATCAAAGCATGTCGCAACCACATTAAGAATTGTATTTTATTTTTTAACAGTTAAAAAAACAGTGAGATATTATTACAATTTAAAATAACTGTTTTCTATCGAATATATATATATATATTTTGTATTTCAAAGCACACCACTTTATTTTGAAACCGCATTTGCTGCATCGTTTTTCTACACCAATCTGTACTGTAAATTAAAAAATGAAATAATTATTAAATGAATAATCATACACATCATAATTGTATGATAAAGTGATTAAAGTATGAGTGATGTGAACTTGTGGTAAATGTTCCAAAACATTAAATGTTTCTGCAATAACAAAGAACCAAAGAAGCTTGAAACACAAACAGAACAAGTAATTTACAAGATGTATTAAGTGACACAAAGGCTTTTCCAGTCATGTTTTTATAAATACAAATATATATTTATATTTTACATTATGCAACAACATTCAGAAGTACTTCAAATAGTAAAAAATAATTTTAAAAACTATACTTACAAAAAAATAAAATTTGGCAAAATGACTGCAATCAAAGTCACATACTGTGTAGTATATTACAAACAATAATTCCCTAAAAAATAAACTTTCCATTTAGCTCTCCATAACAATAAAAAAATAAACATTCAACATTGTCATCAACAGAAAGCTGTCACACATTTCAGCTACAGCTATTATGTGTAAACATATTAAAGTAAACATAATATAAACAATAATTAAGCAACTTAGACACAGGTTAGCTGCTTAGTGTTTTCGTAAGCTTTTGATGAAAATATGGTTTTCTCAAGTGACTTGTCTCTATGTCACTACTGGATAATAGCTTGGCTCTGTGAGTCAAATGATTTCTTAATGCACTCATATTTGACTTTAAGAGATCCTGAGGTTTCTGTGTTTTTTTCTTCTGTGGTCCACTCTCCTGTGGTGACCTGGGAGGACAAGTCTTCTTTGTTTTAGGTATAAAGGTGCTACTCCATTGGTTGTGAACTTTTTGTTTAGCAGAAAGCACATCGGTATAGTCTTTGCAATCAGAGACTGTTAAGGTAGCAGGAGCAGTAAAATGCCGCTCTCGGGGATAGTACTGTTTTTCTGTTTTGGACCCATATAAATCAAATCTCACTGTTTTTGGTTCAGTTCTTTTCATTTTATTCACTGACAGAATACCATGTAGGTCCAGCTTCTTTTCTGATCCGTGGGGTGGTGTGTCACTTGCTTGACCAGACACTTTCTCTGTCACTTTCTGTAGGTTTTCTCTATGTTTTGTTGAGGTTCTGTCATGATTATCTCGTCTTCCTTGCCTGTGTTCTTTACATTTTTTCACCTTACTGCAGTTCTGACTCTCACCACTACAGCGTTTGTTTGCAGATACACGAGGTTGATTTTGCTTTTGTGGCCAGTTCATTTTAACTATAATATCTGGAGCGAAAAGCACAGAATCATCAGAACCAGTACTAGTGCTACCAGATTTTAGCTTATGCTTGGAAAATGCAGTTTTCTTTGAAAATGATTTTCTGCATTGCGTGAAAGATTGGGGCTTGGGTACTCTAATTTTCTCATTTTTTTCATTTTTCTGCTTATTTGGTTGAATCTTGGTTAGCTCCCGTTCAGCTGACCCCTGATTTTCAGACATTGTCTCAGTCACCGATTTGACCATACTGTCAATTTTTTGTCTTGTCAGTCCTTTATCTGCAATGCAGTCCTCTGCTGAAGTAACAGTTGGCTCCTTGACTTCTAGTTCAAGAGATGGTGAACAACGATTTTGTCTCATTTTTGATTTTGCCATACTGTCTCTTTTTGGTCCTTTCAGTCCTTCATCTGCAATGCATTCCTCCGGAGAAGAAACTTTTGGCATTTCGACTTCTAGTTCAAGAGATGGCAGACTACAATTTTGTCTCAGTTCTGATTGTATTATACTGTCACTTTTTTGTCCTTCATCTGCAATGCATTCCATTGTTGAAGCAACTGTTGGCTCCTTGATTTCTAGTTCAAGAGATGGTGGACAACAGCTTTTTACCAGTTCTGATTTTACCATACTGCCTCTTTTTTGTCCCATCAGTCCTTCCTCTGCAATGCATGCCTCCAGTGGAGCAACATTTGGCTTCTTGACTTTCAGTTCAAGAGATGGCAGACTACAATTGTGTCCCTGTTCTGATTTTACCAAGAACACACTCTTTTGTCCTGCCAGTCCTTCATTCGCAATGCATTCATCATTTGGTGCAACAGTTAGCTCCTTGACTTCTATTTTAAGACATGGTGGACTACAATTTCCCCCCGGGTCTGATGTTAAAAGACAACCATTTTTTTGTCCTTTCAGTCCTTCATATGCAATGAATTCCTTTGTTGAAGCCACATTTGGCTCATTGACTTCCAACTTAAGACATGGCAGACTATCATTTTGACCCAGTTCATTTGATTTAGCAGCATAGCCCAGAAGATTGACCTCATCTGTCATTGGAGAGCATGGCTCCTCTTCTAGCTCAAACAATGGTGCCTGTTCCCAACACTGGAGGCAGAAAAGATCTGCATCACTGTCCATCTTTGTCACATTAGTGGAATTGGATTTCACTATTTGGGTACCACAGCGAGAGCAAGTATGTGCTTTGTTGTACTCCTGGTTAAGTTGACTGGGTGCATCAAAGCATGCTACAAGATCTGGGCTCTCCAATTTGGATTGGGATTTGGTTTTGATGGTACATTCAGGATCCTTTTCAATATGTTGGAAAAATGTTTTAGCATCTTCAGATGATAGCACCGTGATTCCCATAAACAAGGAATCATCGCTTGAATTTTCATCAGTAGATTCATTTTCCACCGCACATATGTCTGCGGAGTTACTAGGAGTGTCCATATTGCCTGGATTCTCATTATCAGAGATGTTTTCCACTTGCCAGGTGTTTGAGGAATTAAGAAGAACATCCTTATTTCCAGAATTTTCATCATCAGAAATATCCTCTACAAGCCAGGTGTCTGAGGAGTTATTCAGAGCCTCTTTATTGCCTGTATTTTCATCATCAGAAATATCTTCTACAAGCCAGGTGTCTGAGGTGTTATTAAGAGCTTCCTTGTTGCCTGTATTTTCATCATCAGAAATATCTTCTACAAGCCAGGTGTCTGAGGTGTTATTAAGAGCTTCCTTGTTGCCTGTATTTTCATCATCAGAAATATCTTCTACAAGCCAGGTGTCTGAGGAGTTATTCAGAGCCTCTTTACTGCCTGTATTTTCATCATCAGAAATATCTTCTAGCAGCCAGGTGTCTGAGGAGTTATTCAGAGCCTCTTTACTGCCTGTATTTTCATCATCAGAAATATCTTCTAGCAGCCAGGTGTCTGAGGAGTTATTCAGAGCCTCTTTACTGCCTGTATTTTCATCATCAGAAATATCTTCTACCTGCCATGTATCCATGGAGCTACAATGAGTCTCAGTAGAGAAAGACACAACAGAGTTTTTTACACCATCTGAAACACTGTCTCCAGGACTCAGAGAAAGTGAATCGGATACATTATCAGGTGTTTGCTCATAATCTTGTCTGAATACTTCTTTTGCATTGCTGAGGTCTGTAAGTCTCTCTGTAGACCTTTCAGCTAAAGGTGTGATGTCTGAAGGCTCTATGTTAAAAATTTGGTTTTGATTGATGTCCTCTTGCTTCTTGAATGTCTCTTTCTCACTTTCTTTTCTGAGCACTACATATGAATGCCCATTGTTTTCCGCAGCCACTTCCCCCCTGTCATTTCCTGCCATTTGCATGAAAAGATCTGTTGGACTGCACGTGTCTGGATTTACACTTTTCTCCTTGGATGAAACCTCAGGCATGTCTGTGAGGGAATTCACACCTAAACTGGCTGAAGTGACAACAGCGTTATCTGAAAAGGACTGTGATGTTGCCTTGAACACAGTTATGTCATCCAACAGTGGTTCTGAAAGCACCTTTTCAATATCAGCTGGCTGTCCATCAACATTTAACCAAGAAGATCTGAACTCCTCTGACCATGAATACGTCTCATGTTTGAGAATGTCGCAATGAGCTAGCTTCTTCAGGTTTTCAGTTTCGATGCTTTTAAATACCACAGACCCATAATCCTTTGCATATTCTATGGATAATTGCAGTGCCTCTCTAAATGATTTCAAAGGCTCCAACATATTGGAAGCTTTCCCATTCCAGTAGAGTTTTAAGATCCTTTCTAAAATGCTCTGAGATTTCTCAGGATATCCGGCCGATAACTCTTTCATCTCTATAGACTTCACTAACTCCATCAGTTTCTCTAGTGTGTACTCAATCACTGGCACACTGGACAAGTCAAATGAAGGATCATCTGAATCACAGTCACTTTGCTGCACATAATTTTGACATTCAACTGGGCTAGCAGAGCATGTATCGGGGTCTGCCATGTTGCTTGCAGTTGCATTTTCAAGGCTTTTGTTGTCCTGTTGAGCCATTTGTGAGGTGGATTCAGACAGCTTGTCATTTACAGTTTTTTGTTCGTTAGATTCTTCAACAAGTGACCAAACAGAATCAATCTTTAACAGTGGACTGTCAGCTTTTTTTGGGCTGGTATCAGCCATTGGTGCAGCGTTTGAGATCTGCTGGTAAATAGGTGGAACGATGGCAATGGCCTTGTGAGTTTGCTGAGCAGCTTTCTGTAGTGCAAAGACCACTTCAAGACAGTCTGCTGCGTCCGTACTGTACTGTATGTTGTGTTGGCTCATTCCTTTAAGTCTGTTCTCATTGCTACTTGTCTGATGGGTACCAGGTTGGGCAGATAGCACCCCAAAATTACTTATGTCTTTGGACACTATTGTTTCTTTGTTCCGACAGTCTCTCTGAAACACAACATACTTCATTCTTTTACTGGGTGGTTCAACTGTACACTGTTCTCTTGGTTCAGAAAAAGGTTCCTTTGAGTGATTGTCAGTCCTTTTGGTTGCACAAACCTCCGACTGTTCTGGACGAGTGTTCTGATGAGTAATTCTTTCATCTGATTGCTGCTTATTTGCTTGTTCATTGTCATTTGAACACAGTAATCTATATATTATTGAGTCAGCATAAGCTGACAAGTTAAAATCAGTTCTAGATTGGGGCTGAAGCTGGGCTTCACTGGTCTGTGTCATTTGAGAAGTCGGATTAGTGTTATATGTCTCACTGCTTGTGCCCTGAGACTGATGTGCAGCATTTTGATTATTCTGAGACTGGGTCGCAGATACATTTGGACCTGCATTTGACCCCAGTTCTGACTGTTTCTGGTTAACAGGACTTTGGTTCACCATACTGGAAGGTAATGAAACATTGCTCTGTGCTCCAGAAGGTGGTGTCGTAGAGTTGCATGAGGTATGATTGGCCTCAGTTCTGCTCTGAGCTTGATTGTTAGGATTTTTTTGGGAGACTCCACTGTTATGGGCCCGAGAAGAGTATTGTGTGTGGCGTCTTCGTTTTTTGCCTGTATATTGTCTAGAGAACTCTTGTTGTTGCTGGTGATGATGAAGAGGAGCCATTCTAGGAGGCTGAAGTTGTTGCTGATTGTTCATGGAACAAGAGCTGCCATTGTTGGAAATGTGGAAACTCCAACCCCTGCTGTTACCCACAGAGCTGCCATGGTACATTTGAGCTTGGCTACAACCTGTGTTTCTGTAGTTCTGTGGGGAGGAATCATGCCATTGCATGAACTGGGCATGATACCTATATGCATTGGGGTCGTCAGATGGGTAGTGCTGCTGTGTGTTGGAGGCTGCAAATGGGTATTGGGGTTTGATCTGGTTTGTCCGTTTCAACCAATTATATCCATCTGAATTTGGTTGAAAAGCAGAAGAGTCCGCACTGCCTGAGCAAGTGCTCCACTGATTTGCAGCCTCTTGTTGTCCATTGGAATATCTTGTCTGTAATGTGGTTTGAAGTTGGGGGATGAGCTGTACCTGGAACGCATTGGATTGATCATTCCTGACAGCATGGTACTTAGGTGGGAATTGTTCTTGGTACTGAGGTGGAGGCCATTCTTGGTACTGAGGAGGAAGTCGTTCTTGGTATTGAGGTGGAGGCTGATCTTGGTATCTTGTTGATGGATGCTGATTTGAACTCCATGTGTATCCCTGCATGGTAATGCTTCCTCAGTGGCTGAGTTATGCAATAAGAGTTCTAAACAAAAAATACAGAAATTAGGTTATATAACACTTGAAAATCTAAGAAATAACCTTTAAGTCAAATCAAGTCACCTTCAATTCTATAGTGCTTTATACAATACAGATTGTGTCAAAACAGCTTCACAGTGATTAACAAGAAAATAACAGAATCAATTAGGGGAAACAAACTAAGGATGAAGTGTCCTAGCGTAATATGCAAAGATGTATGTGAATATGGATGTCATTATTTTTGCGTTATGTTTCCTTAGAATTTAACACATTCTGCCCAAAGTACTAGATGTTCTTTTGCTGCCATGGTTTGCAAAAATAGAGTCTGCAGCCCTGAGATATGCGATATGCTTGTTTTACAAAAACCACAACAATCCATCAGATGCAGCATTGACAGGTCACGTCAACTCAGTCACAAGGTGCATGACATTGAAATTTACATGATGTAGGGGCTTACCCTTATTTTATCGGATTAGTGCAAGGGTATAAAGAGTGTTTAGTTCTCGTAAGTGTTACACTTTCTGCTCTGTATGCTCAAGGGGCCCTTTTGTTCATTGCTTTGGTGGCAAGATACTATAAATAATTTTGTTTTTCAATTAATCTTATTGGTAATAAATTGTATTCACCTCCCCACTGTCAATAATTATCTTTGATTTATTAAAAGTTTGATTCACATTTTACTTAAATGTATTATTCATTTGTCATTCAGTTATTCATTATTAAATAAAAGTTAGCTTTTTACCTTCATATCTTCATCTGACTGGATCTCAATGCATCACACTAAATTACACATTCCACCTTTAACAAACATATTTTAGTCAATGTACGCAATCTCAGTAGATGTTTATTTAATGAGATTTTGGACCTAAAATGAGTGTTTACTTCATTCATCTTTAAATTTCAATTCACATTTAAATGTGATCTATAATGGGGGCTTTTTCTAAGTCCTGCAACCTTAAAAATATCACTAAAAATAAATGTCACTTAAAATGAATGACAGCCCTAGACTCATAAAAGAGAAAAAAAGTTTAATAGTACAAAGCAAAAATATTTAGGTATAGTGCCCCTTTCCATCGCAACTAGGCTTACTTACTACTTACACACAGCTGTTGCAACCAACCCCCCTCAAACACTGACAGCTGTTGTTCATAGGATCCCTGTATTCCTATTTATTCTGAGCTGTGACCAGTCATGACCTTAAATGCTGTCTAACTATAGTTCAGTGTTCATTTTTAGTGCAGTATGTGGCTTCTGTACTTATGTCATGTGGAAGTGAAAGCTCATAAAAGAAACCATTTAATTCCATGTTATATGCAGACTACAAGCATCCTCATCGCAACTGCATTTTAGCAATTATTGCAAAACAACCTCTTTTAACCAGTATTCCTTCATTTATTTGAATTAATAAATTAAGTACTTATTTTTAAATTACTAGTAGGCCTAAGTATATGGTGACAAGTAATGCCAAAGTAGCCTATTAGTAGCACCAATATTTTAGGGGGCCTTGGGCCTATTACGATAAAAAAAAAGGAATTGTTTTGATATATTTTAAAATGTAATTTATTTATTCATGTGATGGTAAAGCCGAAATTTTAGCAGCCGTTACTCCTGTCTTGAGTATGTATCATGTGTCCAAAATAACGTATTGTCTTTACCTGCAGTACAGAGCCACAATATTCACATTTGTTGAACTTTTTTAATCGCTAACAGGATGTATTTGCAGGTTTGGTTTAAATGCAAATTCTTTCTCCGTGTTAAAAATACCCCATTCTACAGTAGCCTACTCCAGAGTGTGAATGAGTTGTCCGAATGATTCAAACTGAATTATCAGATTGACCAAAAGAACCGACTCAAACGAGCGAATCGTGTTTCGATCATTCTAAATAGTCGATTAAAAATATACAATATTCTCATATTTCTCAGCTCATTTAATTTATCAGTAAAATTTTTACCGAGGTTCATTCATGCGACGGACAACGCAGCTTGCAGGGGCGCCGCTATAGCTTTTTGGGGCCCCATAAATCGCTCCGCTTCGGCAGAAATCGCGTTCCGACCGCCCCTGCCCTTACATCTAATAAACACATAACCTACTGCTTTGAATTAACTATTCACTATAGAATAACTTACTGGCTATTAAAATCCGTGCTAGTAATATAAAAGAGATACTAGTCAGTTAAAACTTCTTTTGCAACTTGCAAATGTAGTGTGTAGGCAATGCAAAAATGGATGAAGAAATGTGTGCAGCGCACTAAAAAAACAACAGACAGAAATATTTCCGGAAAAACAATCTACGCGTTTTGAGCATCCTCTCACATATATCTCGAGCAAGTTTTCATTTTATTAACTCTGTATAGCCAAGTTCAGTAGCTATACTCACAATTTACAGTGCATCTCCGCATCGACTCCGTGTCCACTTTAGATCTCCAAACGTATCCTGTTCAAAACAAAGATTTAATCCGCATGAGAATCCTGGAAACTCTTGGTTTTAACGCATCAAACATGCTAAACGCGCATCCATTTCCGCCGTCAACGTTTAGGTGAGAGCGGATGAGACATTCTGAGGCTGCGATACAAGCCCATGCTGTGTAAATGCCAGAGCATGTCAGCATGACAAAAGAAGGGGCTGTCTTAAGACACATCCTCCGCCCACCACTTATCACCTACCAAAAAGTATTTTTAAACATCCATATGTGAGTACGTTATTTTGTTTCTTATTGTTTTAAATTATGTCAGCTTCTTTCAACATTTAGTTGAAAAAGTTAATAAAGCAAATATACTCCCTGGAGAGAGATCGGTCATTATTCATTCACATTCACTTACACTGTTATTTTAATGCATGTTTACTTGCCCAATAACTGATATGCAGAACAATGTTTAAATATTGGCACAGTAATAATTAGCCGTATTGTTAAACTAAAGCAATATAAACATAATATGCTTTAGTATAGCAAGTAAATCCCCCCTCCCCTCCCTCTCATGGTAATATGTTCCAGATGCCACAATTTCAGTTTACTGATCCAGACACCAAGCCGAGATGCCTGCAGAACATAACAATCACACTTGCAACACTTGCAAAATACAGTACCAACGATCTCACTGCAGGTGCTCCTCTGCTTTCTTTTTTGAAATCTCTCCAATACTCCCACCACAGTTATTTCATTAATCTTGTGACATGTTTTCAATCGTGGCATGCATCCAATCACCCCCCTTGCAATAGGGAGACTGGTAGCTATACACTAAGACTAAGTGAATAGTGAACTAGCATAACCTTACAATATCCTAGTTTTGCTTACAAAACTAGGATCTTATATGAATAATAATAAAAATGTACTATAGCATCATGAATATTTTAATACCACAACAATATTGTTATTTGAGAGAATGTAGTTTGCTCAGAATGGCTTTTAGCCATTTAGTTAGTGCTGTAGCTGTCCTCTGCATAACCAATAACCTGTGATGCATTAAAGCACAGGGGTGTGAAACCCACAACATCCTGCAGAGGTGGAAATAAGCATGCACTGGCATCATCACAGCCTAGAAACATCAGCTGGCGACAATCAATCTGACGACATTAACCACAAGGGTTATATCTAAAGCTGCACACCATTGTTGTTCTTATTGTCATTGCAATAGCAACATGCATCACAATGGATCCCAATATCCTCAATCAGTGAACAGCACAATCGTCTAAGTGTTTTAGAAGTTTTCTGGACAATTTCTATAATTTTTCTCATAATGAATCATATGTCCAATTTGTTGTATCATATGTGCCAACATGAACCTTTACTCAAACATCTGATGATAGGAAACTATTGAGCTTGTTTGAATTTGCTTAAGATACAACAAGGGCTCTTTTAGCGTTCCAAATATTCTTCCAAATAAGTCCTTTTCTGTGCTTGAGCTTTTAGTCTAATGTAAATTCATAAAATTACCTTTTAAAATTGAAATTATGGTAAACATATATATATATATATATATATATATATATATATATAGTGTGATTTTGATGCATTTGGCTCATACTAAAGTTTTTATCATGCAACACTCTGCATGATAAACTAGTATGTGGTTTTCAGTTTAAGATGTACAGTGATAAATTTAGAAACAATGTCCTCCACAAGTCTGCTCTCACTGTTTAGCATATAATCTACTGCTTTCTCTTCGGCACTATGCACCAATGAGCTAAATTCAGATTTCCTGAGGAGCTCTTGTGATTTATTAAGAAACGAGAGTTTAGTTCCTAGCTCTTGTTCCTTTGACATGAAAGCAATACATCTCCACTTATACTCACTGTTGTTGCTGTAGAAAGTCTTCACTGTTTTCCAAAAAATCTCTCAAGGCAAGAAGTTCCAGATGCCATATTTTCAGTTTATTCATCCAGACAGCAAAGCCGAGAAGCCTGCAGAACATCTAACAATCACACTTGGAACTCACACTTTTATACAGTTCTTGACCAAAGATTTCATTGCAGGTGCTCCTGTGCTCCTCCTTCTTTTTGGAATCTCCCCAATATTCCCATGCATCACAGTTATTTCATTAATCTTCTGGCCTGTTAATCATGGCATGCTTCCAATTAGATTAAGGAGTATATGCAAGTATAATATCTCTAAACATTGAGTAAAAAGTGAACTTAAATAACCTCATTCGTACCTGTACATTCGTTTAAACAATTACATGTTATTTATTATTATTATTACTAATACAGTTTTTTCTTATATTAGTGTTATATTCCACCTCTACTGTGTAATTCCTATGTATGTCTGCACTATGTCCATACTTTCTTCTGCACTGGAAGCTCCTGTCGCCAAGTCAAATTCCTTGTGTGTGTAAACATACTTGGTAATAAAGCTCTTTCTGACTTCTGTCTCTTCTCACAATGTCTTAAAATGTTGTGAATAATAATAAAAACGTACTATATTGTTTGCGCTGCAGTTGTCCCACCAGAAGCTCCTGGAGGATATCACACTATACAGTACTAGTTCAAACAATAGTTTGCACATAAACACAGTACATGGCAAAAAATAAATAAATAAAAATAAAAATAAAAATAAATGTCTACTCAAACCAAAGAAGTGAAATTAGCCTATTTCAAATTCCCTATATTTTTTAGCCTACTATTAATAATATATGTAGTTAATAATAGATTTGATTAAAGAAATTATATTTTTTAAATGGAAGTTTACAAAAATTAGCAAGCACAAAAATAGCAAAGAATTTTATACATTCTGATGTTTTACGATGTACATTTGTATAGAATTTACAAATGCATTTTTAAGGGACAAATAGCTTTTTGTTATTCTATCCAGGAGCGTCATGCACTCATGATTTTTGAGGGGGCACGTGGGGTGGGGGGGGTCATGCTTGTCATGTGACACACAGCAGCCACGATAGCGCTGTATAACTGATATAGGCTTATGTTTTATTTATTTATTTTTGTCTTTTTATTCGAAATAATTCCAAACGTGTTAACTAGCCTATATCTGGAAATATCTCGATTCTCAAATATGTGTAAGTAAATGCGTTTTGCACCTTTATAGATTATGTTATTTGATCAATGGTGATGGGCAAAGTAGACTAATAGTGTAATCTATTAACTACACATACAATTTTTACTTATTTTTACTTAAGAAACAGATATGGGTGTTATGCCATAAAATATTTTTAATACGACTGACTTTGCATTTAATGTGAATTTAATAACAATATTGTACGTTACTAACTATAACACTTTCATTTTACAGAGAGCAAAGAACATTTACATTATCAAAGAACATTTTCATTGTCTAGCCAGAGGCACTCTCAAAAACTTCCATTAAAATCACTGAAGCTGTTTACACTGTGAAATGAATTTCTTACATTCGTACGCACATCTGCACTTTGTTGTTTCTGATGAAGGCAAAACACCGCGTTTCAGCGATGACTCATCTGCACGTCTCTGATTGGCCATTGCATTCATAAGCTCAACCGAATCGTGTGTGATTGGTTATAATGCGCAGCGCTGTAAAAACGCGCCTGTCTCTGGCTCAGCGCCAGCCAGCGAACGCAGATTTGAATTTAGCAGCTGATGCTGTGCCGCACTGAACGATCCAATCACACCGGTGCGATTGTATCAAATATAAAAAATATGATTCTGCTATTTTTGTCTTTTGGAAGCTGCATGCAAAATGCACTTGGCTCAGAAATCTGAGGGGGCATGTGCCTCCTCACTTTGAATGGGCATGACGCCTCTGATTCTGTCCATGCTTGTTTTACTTTTCCTGCAGGCATGTCCCATGGGTCTGGATGGGGGTTGGGAATTACATTCTTCAACAGTTTGATGGTGATTGAAGTGACAACGAGGGGCAATTCGCACCAGGGGTGGCGCCCTTTTGCCTGCCAATTGCTCTTTAATATGTTAATGACTTGCAGGATCTGCATTATCACCAAATTGACGGGTATTTCACACGATGGATAGATCTGCGCGATTAGTCTTATTTGCGATGCAAACATCAAAAACATGCCGTTGGTTTTTACATTTATTTTGACTCTAGAATAGCTCGTCTTTTGAGCTAGGAGTTTTCATCTTAAAAATAAATGTAAATCGCTAGCTACACTGTTCCTTCATTCAAGGTTACACTACATATTTGTTATTTTGCATGTGTTAAGGGATAACTGATTTGTTTTTATGCCTTCATCTTTGTGTACCCTCTGGAGGGCAACATACAGGATGACAGTGCTGCTTTTCTTTATATGCAAAGTATAAACAAGCTGCTCAATGAAGATTTGGGACCTGACTCTGTTCGTATAACAGTTCTTCCCGCAGCCGTACAGACCATTGCTGAATGAGAGGGACTGAAATTGTGAGATTCTGTTTGACCCCACGAACATCCTGTGTCTAGGGACATTTGTGTGCCTGTCTGGTCTGGATGTATTCTAGACTAAAAACATTACTCAATTATCATAAGACATATTAATCTGATTGTTGCCAAAAGAGGTTATTATGCTTGTTCAGCTTGTATTTTCCAGACTGACTTTCACTTTTGCAAATACTAATATATATATATATGAGATCCCGCAGCTCTTCGGCGTGCGCAGAGTTTAACTCTAAAAATGTGGTTCTGCCGACATCGAGCAGAAACTCACGACTGTATGCGCGCTTCGAGACAGATAGACGCGACGAATACGTACAAAAACACTGCGACTCACAAGACAAAAAACACGAAAACACCTTTCTATCGGGATATATATATATATATATATATATATGCAGCACCATGTATAATAAAGTTGAGCTTAGAATGAACTGCACCATTTGCGTGTCTCATTCTTTGGTCCCGGGTACCCGCTCTCCTTTGCTCGGTAGCCCAACCAGAACCAGAACTTATATTTCGGATCTCGGCAAATAGAATACTTTTATTCTAACAGTTTGGGGGCTCGTCCGTGTAAGGGGGGAATCTCCTAGCGAAACGGGAAAAACGTCCCGAGTGTTACGACCTCTCATTTAAATGGCTCGAAGGAAAAGAGAGATTATGTAACATAAACAAGAATGAGTACGATGTAACTGTTCAAGACTATTTTTTCACTCACTCGACGTACTACATTGAAAAACTTATCAACTGCCTCATACTGAACGCTTTCCTCCAAAAATAATGATGCGCACACTTCCTGCGCTTTCCCAGTGAGCTTACACTGCAGCATCAAAGACCAGGACTCGCTTGGCCATTTTAAAGCCATAGCTATACGCTCAAAAGCCTGAAAGTATGCTTCAACCTCTTTCTCTCGAAAAGGCGGCACTAAGGCGATATTCTTCGCCACATTAAACGGAACTGCCAACGGAGAATCACTCGATACAGACGTCGCTGCACACAGGATTATTACCGAAATTAGAAACAGCAACAGAGTTCACATTACCAATATTAGAATCTACATACGGCCTATTTTCTAACCCGGTCTCTTCTGATTTTACCTGTAATTCTAACTGTCGTACCCGAATTCTAGTATCTGCCTCGATATTATATTTTTCCAACTGATGTTGCAACTCATCTCTTCGTGCTTGAGCTTTATCCTGGGCATCCAACTGCAGACAAGCTAACCGCACCTTCAAGCGAGCTTCTGGGATGTCGGCGATATATCAGTAGAAAGTGACAAAGGCTCAAATTTTGGCATAGACAGCGATGACCTTACCTCACAAGCATCTAACGGAGTAAAAGGGCCTACTGGATACTCGATAGCAGCGACTGATGGTTCCCCCTGCTCTATTACTACAGCGTCAGGTAACACCTGACCAGACAGCAAACAAGCCCCTACATCTTGAAGTAATGTTCTTGAAACAAATATCTCATAATGCTGAGCAATAACGAACAAATCATCCTTTCGACAATTGTCCAATTTTTCAATACTTGGTTGCTTTATAAAGTCGTCCAAATAAAACGTTGCCATTACTTACCACTGCATTTACATAAGAACCAAACAAGCACACCCCGGACCTAACTTCCTACCCACAACACCAACTACAACCTTCCTAGTCTTCAGAGGGTTACCAGTTAAGAGATAAATCTCTTCCCTGGAGTACCTCCAAAAATAATAAACTAAAACCAAAAAAAACAAAACACCAAACAGTAATCCGATGAAAGGTCCGGCGCTAAACACAGCCAGCTGGATTACTCTAACTAACCAGAGCGTTAATTTACTTAATCCCTACAACGCAGTCTAATTATCGGGACGAGCCCCCATTTTATGTTATGACCTCTCATTTAAATGGCTCGAAGGAAAAGAGAGAGATTATGTAACATAAACAAGAATGAGCTATGTAACTGTTCAAGACCATTTATTCACTCACTCGACATACTACATTGACAAACTTATCAACCAAGTAAGAACTTAACATAACGGACAACAACAAGAAAGACAAAATAAGACAAAAAGACACTGTTTGCTGGCTGGTCCACAAGAAGCTGTTGTCTCTGCCTTTCTCCTCGTTGGCATCTTATAACTACTATCTCAATTAATCAGCCTCTCAACAATGACCAGGTGCGTCCACCTAAGAGAGAGAGAGAGAGAGAGAGATAGAGAGTGCGTGCACCTAAGAGAGAGAGAGAGAGAGAGAGATAGAGAGAGAGAGAGAGAGAGAGAGAGAGAGAACATGCTCGTAGAGATAAAACGACGCCAAGAAAAACAAGGGAGGGGCAACAAAAAGTAAACAGAAACACAGATTAAGCCACCGACCGTAACACCGAGATCGAGTGGGAAAGACGCGCCGGGGAATCAGGAGGACCTACGATAAAAGGGGGTAAGTGTTTTGCACATTTCTTGAAGGAAATACAGCGCTTACCCCTGTAGGATCCTGGGGATTAATGGAAATTATCCCGTAAATCCCGTAAAGAGACGGGAGGGGCTGTAAATCACTAGTCGCTAGTGGAATTAAGCTTTTCATTGTTATTACACTTCGGCTGGCAACAGTAGTTACTTGTTAACTATTAGCGTGGAGAGTGATTGGATATACAGTACTGATCACACTGTATTTTTGATCACGGCAGCGTATTAATCTTTCACGGAAAAATTGTAGTCATATTTAATATTGATAAAAATGTATTATCAATTGTTAGTGCATGTTGATATATTGTGACCCAGGAGAAGGTGTTTCAAAATGGCAGATGGCAAACCCATAGCACATTCAAACCTGATAGGACAGTTAACCAAGGCAGTACAGCTACCCTCCGAAGTGGCCATAGTAAAGGTAAAAGGTCACGCAACAGGAGATGAAGAATAGGCTGTAGGGAATAGAAAAGCTAATGAAGCTGCAAAAGAAGCAGCCAAAGCTCAGATCAAATCGCCATTTGATATGGGTAACAAGAATCAGGTATCTATGGCTATGCATATAACTAATGTACCTGAAATTGACATTAGAATTTTGCAGAGTCAACCCACACAGGTTGATTTGGAACATTGGAGCAAACATAACTGTGCTCCAGACAAAGATGGAATCCTGAGAGATGAGAAGGAAAGAAAAGCTTTTCCGAAGTTAGGACTAATGATCCTTATCAGGCATTACCACGGAATGTCACACACAAGCTGTGCAAAAGTAGTACAAGTAATTAATCAATTGTATTGTATCGCAGATGTACACAAAACAGCGAAGCTGATTCTAGATTCGTGTCTCACGTGTGCACAGGTAAATCCACACAGACCTATTAAACATGACGCACTACCGCATCTAGAAGCGCCATTTCAGCATGTGCAAATTGACTTTACGCACATGCTGCCAATAGGTAATTTGAAATATCTTTTGGTAATTGTAGATAGATTTTCAAAGTGGCCAGAAGCATTTCCATGTGCGAAGGAAGATGCTAAAACGGTGGTAAAAATGTTAACAAAAGAAATAATTCCTCGCTTTGGAATACCTACCACTATTGAAAGCGATAACGGAATAACGTTTGCGTCTAGGGTAACACAATTCTTGGCCAAAGCGTTGTCCGTTAATTGGCACCTAAACATACCCTACCATCCACAATCTTCGTCAAATGTGGAAAGACTTAAACAAACCGTTAAAAGAAGGCTCACAAAAGCCTCTATAGATACGGGAAATAAATGGGTAGATTTGCTACCTGCAGTATTGATGGAGATAAGAATGACTCCATCTTCCACCACTAAACTCTCACCATTTGAAATACTAATGGGCAGGTCTTTTCCAACCCCATGGGTTAAAGGCCGAGCAGGCATTACTTCCTTAGGTGACCTGGAGGTGATACAGGAGGACTACGTAACTTCCCTCATTGAGAATGTTATATTACCTCACGTGTAAAGAATCAATAAACCCTATAATCACATCTTTTCCCCACAAGCAGCTGCAATAAATAAATACTGCCCTTACCTCTTGTGATGGATGGGAAGTGTAATAGAAGTTCCAAGCTTCTCAGCACGTTGTCCTGATCAGCTCAGCGGAGGTTCTGACCTCTATGGGACTCGTATGGAGATTTATACATAAATCCAGATAATAGGTTACTCTTAATAAATTACTGGATTATACCACACTGGATTATATAGGAGAAGGCGTGTACAATATTTCTCCTCTGCAAAGCATTCACTAAACCTTCCCTACTGGTTATATGCAAGTTACATTTAACATTTGGTCACACCACTCTCTTCAGCGGGTCATAATACCATTACATAATATCAAGCCGAGTATACACACACACACCTCCAAAAATATATACGAGGAGGTTCAATCTAAGTTATCTTTTCTAAACACTAACACAGGATGTCTGACCTTTTGTCCTAACCACAGCTAAACATTTTCCTATTACACAATAGCAACACCTTCCAAAAAAACGTAAGCGAGTTTTCACACTTCAGCATTTTCCATTCGACAGTTGTTAACCAAGATAGCAACACCTGCCTTCGCTCTGACAGGATGTCAGTTAACTGTTTATTTCTGTTTATTGAAGTTTCAAACAGTCAACCTCGCCTCTCAAAGATATCATTTTCAAATTAAAATCATTAACTTCAATAAATTGTTTAACCCTTTATTCACACGTTCATGTTGACGAATTGTCCGAAGGAGATCCTTAGCCATGGAGATGAGTTCCCCTGTCTTCTCCTTTTTCTTCTCTCCAACTTGCTTTTCTTTTTAATGACTCGGTGATGCCTCCGCTGGATTGATTCTATAAGCAAATCATCAACAGGGATTTCTAGTTCACTTTTCTGATTCAGTTTTCTAATATGTGGGGTTTGACCTGTAAATTGGGTATCTTTCCCTACAAGAAACTTAACTCCATATGTGCTGATGTTTGAATGTAGAGATGTGCTATATACAAATTATGCAAGGGAATGTGGCTAGATGTAAGATATGTTAAATCAATAACATATGAATAATAACTATAAGTATGGATAGTTGGGTATTGCACATGATTCGCTCAGCAGTCCGGACTATCCTCTGTAGTCTTCTGAGGTAGCTGGTAGCTGAGCTGAACCAGACAGTTATTGAATTGCAGAGGACGGATTCAGTGACTGCAGAGTAGAACTGTTTTAGCAGCTCCTGTGGCGAAGGAAATACAACCTCTGCTGGGCCTTTTGACAATGGAGTCAATGTGAATGTCCTACTTCAGGTCCTGAGAGATGAATAAAAACATCTCTTGCTTCATCCGATTCTCCCCCAGGTAGTCTTTGCTGGCATTCTGTTGATTTTTACTGTCCATCTGGAGAAAGGCAGGCCCCGTCACCTACCCACAGAATAACCCACGGTGACTCTGTATCCATCACTACACTGGACCAATGTCCCTTACAAACTTCCACTTTATGTCCTCTTGGCGCTCCTGTTAAAAATAGGGAATGTGTGTGTGTTGGGGGCATATGTGTCCACTAAATAGTATTTACCTTATCATTCTACATACAAAAATATTTATGATTTTAAACGACAAAAATCAATCAATACAGTGTCTAAAGAAATGCTCCCACCATATCTCCATGCGCCACTGCATGACTTATGTGGTCCTCCAAGTGAATTGTAACGAGTAATTTTCTTTACTGGTGAAACTGCAGCAGAAACCCCTCATCCAGGCAGATCTGCTCTGCATCAGGCTTGGACCGAAAATGCGTAGAATGCTGTAAAACATGACAAACAAACATTGACAATCATTATGTAATCTTTCCATTAATATAGAATGATACAAAGATAATTTGTCACATACGCAGTTATCCAGCAAGACATAGTGAAATGATGTGGTTGCTCAACCAAGTCACTGTGAAGGGTTCTGTGATCAGTGTATATCATTAAAAATATCATGTGTGTGTGAGTGTTTTGTGCAGTAAGTACATATGTGTGAAAGGGACGAAGTGTGTGTATGAGTCGGTGAGATGTTACAACAACAACAAAATCGCACATTCAGTCAGCATTAATTTTATGTCGGAAGAATATATATATATATATAATAATAAATATATAGTGCACTGATTCTTACGACATAAAATGAATGCTGACTGAATGTGCAATTTTTTTAATAACCTTTTTTTTTTTAGTTAATACATAACACCAACTCATATACACACTTCATCCCTCTCACACATATGCACTTACCTGCCCCCCACACACATGATATTTTTAATGATATACACTGATCACAGAACCCTTGCACAGTATCTTGGTTGAGCAAACACATCATTTCACTGTCTTGCTAGATAACACAAACACACACACACACACATATATATACACATACATGCATACATGCATACAGACATACATTTATATGTTGCTAGCTAAGTAATAACCTGCCTATGTAAAGTTCAAAACACATACTAAGCATGCTGAACTGTTGTTTATGCATATGCACACAAACGACGCACACATTCTTGAAGTTGTCAACGGTTTAAGTCTTCGTAAAGACCAAAGATTTTTCTACTTACCAACACGGCAAACTTCTTCTTTTTAGCGGTTGGCAAACAAGGCAAACAATTCGACTTATCTTCTTACCGATGCTTCTTCCTGTTTCAAAATAATAAGAATGTAATGTATTTGGGGCGTGCGTGCTTGTGACGTCACGCTTGGATGTGGGCGGGGTTGGATGTCCACCGCAGGCTGCAGCGAGACGCTCCTCCCTGAAAATAGGCTTATTGGAAGTTACCTAGCTGGGGACTATTTTCAGGCGCTGCGTAATATCATTGCGCCTGCTGCACCCATGGTACGGCAGCAAAGTTCCTTTATTATTAGGCCTAGAAAATCGCAACTTTTCATTTTCTGTCGTTCTTAGTTCACGATGTAACTACAGATGAGTCAAGTTTTAAATAGGAAAAATATAAAAACTCTTTGGTCATTTTTGAGCGAGATGCTAATGGTCTAATCAGATTCAATGATCTATGCTAAGCTACAGCTAAAAGTGCTACCGCCAGACCCGGAGATCGGCTGAATGGATTCGAAAACGGTAAAACTCAACTGTTTAACTCTAGGGGAGTTGGAAAATGAGCCTATTTTCAAAAATAGTAGAGTGTTCCTTTAACACCATATATGATGTTTTCTCACACACATACATCTGCTTATCTCTCAGCATGAGAAAACGTCTGTTTTCCCGTCTTTTAGTTTTAAAACAGACCTATTCGCGGCACAGCGTGAGTTTGCAAGCGTCATTACAGTGTAAACTGATGGACATATGGACATAGCTACAGAATCATACCTGAAACAGAACAATTATAAATATTGTAATATTCCCTCCTCACTTCTGAAACTGTAGGCTCCCACACAGACTGGCGCCGCACACACATCAACATATCTCCGCATGAGAAGCGTTTATTAGACGAGGAAGGGTGGGGTCTCAAAATTAAAGATGAAAGATGCAACATAACGCCAGCAGGGGTCACTAATTCTTCATTAAATAAATAACAAACAGTTAATTCTGCCGAAATACATAAAACATGAAACAGGTTTGATGCTATATTATTGATTGTTTATGTTGCTAAGGGTGTTGCTCAGTGATACACAGAACCATTGGGTGAAGCGGTCAAAGCCGTGCTGTATCGTGAATAAAACACAGCTGCTGACCAATCAGAATCGAGGAATGGAACTAACCGTTTTATAAGATTCTTTTTATTGGTACTCTTCATATTCATATTAATGTTACTTATACATTCATTATTACCCATTTTATTTAATTTATATTCACATTCCGTAGACATAGTAGGCCTATATTTTTGGTGTTGGTTTTTGCGTGAGATTGTTTTGGTAAGATGTTGGAAGCCTGTTCAAAATATTTTCTATGGGGAGACTGTTCTCTGAATTCTTATTTCGTGGTACTAGATGTTCTTTCTAAAAGCTGCATTTACAAGATGATATTTGAAGATTGCTAGCTCTGCTGTTTCTGCTCGCAGGGTGTCAAAACCACAACTCATATCGCTATATTTATCTGACTTTACCTATTGTATTTCACAGGTCGTGCCTACGTGACCTAGTCCTGACCCAGCCTGGGGGGTTGGGTGTATAGCAAGATTTAGATTAGTGACACAATGGATACATTCGTTTGACATTCATTCATCAGACATAAACATGTAAGTTTCTCCTGCCTATATGTGACCCTGGACCACAAAACCTTAAGTCGAAAGTCTTAAGTGCTGGGGTATATTTTTAGCAATAGCCAAAAAAACATTGTATGGGTAAAAATTATCGATTTTTCTTTAATGCCAAAAATCATTAGGATATTAAGTAAACATATTTTGTAAATTCCCTACCGTAAATATATCAAAACTTAATTTTTGATTAGTAATATGCATTGCTAAGAACTTCATTTGGACAACTTTAAAGGCGATTTTCGCAGTATTTTGATTTTTTTGCACCCTCAGATTCCAGATCTTCAAATAGCTGTATCTCTGCCAAATATTGTCCTGTCCTAACAAACCATACATCAATGGAAAGCTTATTTTCCATTAAGAAAGCACTAATTTATTCAGCTTTCAGATGATGTATAAATCTCAATTTCGAGAAATTGACCCTACTCACCTACTCAATTTATAATTTTTATTTAAATAAATTACAATTTTATTGCAAGACTTTGTTTGCTTGGATCTCATCGCATCAGCCACTTAAATCAAAAAGTAAAATTCACACATCCTTCATTAAAAAAGCTGTAAGTGATTCATCAGTGTAACTGCTGCATGGAGAAAAAAAAGTGACAAAAACTGTTAAAGGGGTGTTAGTCATCTTTATTTTAGTGCAAGTTGGTCATAAAATTTGAGTGACAGGACACTGTTCTATCTGATCCAGGAACAGTGTTTGGAACATGTGGTCGTAAAACTTGGGATGATAACGACAGGCCCGCTCACAGTCTGGGCAAAAATTCACCTCCAGTATTTGAGGCTGTATCACACGTTCTCCTGAAAAAAAAAAAAAAAGGATTGATCTATGTGATTTATGAAGTTTAACTGATGTTATTCCTTTGTCTTTTTTACTGGTGAGTATGTTATGGAAGTCTGTTTCTGCCACTGAATAAAAAAAAAAAATAAAAAAAAAAAAAGGTAATTGTGAATTTTTCATCTCACAATTCTGAAAGTTTAAGTCAGAATCGTGGGTAGGCCTGTTGCAATAATCAATATATCGACTTATCGCGCAATATATGTACATGACCTCAATCATTTTTGGTGACGCAATATATCGCTAATTATATTTACTTAAAAATTTATGTCACCATGTTTTGTACATTTCACTTGTGCCTTTGTGTTTTGCAGCGTCTCGTACATAACGTGGTGTAGTCAAGAGGTGCTCGTTCAAATTTAAAAAATGCTTCTACAAACAAAGTTTCATCTGCAGATATGGTCTTGTTTAGGGATCTGTGTCTTTGTGCATACGGACATCTGACTGCTAAGTAGTGATTGTGTTTTTCAGCAATAGTGTGCACCCTTAATTTACAGAGAAAAGAAGGTCAGGGAAAAATCTGTAGATGGAAAAATCTCCATACAAGTTCTTTGTGCATTTTTATTTTTTTCTACTTGTTACTTTGCACTTTTTGTTAGAAAATGTTTATTTAGTATTTCAGGTTTTTTAAGGTATCTAATATTTTGATACTTAATTTACATGATCTAAATATTCTTAAAAATTAAATGTTTGTTGTCATTTGGAAGTGTGTAGGCCTTCTTGCATTATTATGCTGTT